>NC_079168.1:32201142-32225845 GCF_947568905.1 Ostrea edulis
GTTTCTCTAATGGAGTGGGCCGTAAACCCTTGGCTTTCAATGTTGAGCTTAGAGACCAATAATCTACTCAAATTTCAATTGGTGATTTAAAAAAAAAATGAATTGACTGCGTTTTGCCTCTTTTTGAAAGACGAAAACTTCGAAGCCATTAGGACCTCAGTCATTGTGATTAATATTTTATGATATTGTGGCTGCTTGGGATCAACAATCAGAATATTTATTTGTGCATGGGATAGACAATCTGAATATAATTTTTGCTGTATAGGATCGACAATCAAAAGATAATATTTGCTGTATGGGATCGACTATCAGAATAGAATTGTTGCTGCATGTATCGACTATCGGAATACGATTGTTGCTGTATTGGATTGACTATAGGAATAGGATTGTTGCTGCATGGGATCGACTATCAGAATAGGATTGTTGCTGCATGTATCAACAATCAGAATAGGATTTTTGCTGCTAGGGATTGTCTATCAGAATGGGATTGTTGCTGTATGGGATCAACAATTAGAATGGGATTGTTGTTGCATGGGATTGACTATCGTAATAGATTTGTTGCTGCATGTATCGACAATCAGAATAGGATTGTTGCTGCATGGGATTGACTGTCAGAATGGGATTGTTGCTGTATGGGATCAACAATCAGAATAGGATTGTTGCTGCATGTATCGACAATCAGAATAGGATTGTTGCTGCATGGGATTGGCTATCGGAATAGGATAGTTGCTGCAAGTGATTGACTATCAGAATAAAATTGTTGCTGTATGGGATCAACAATTAGAATAGGATTGTTGCTGTGTAGGGCCTCAACATCATTTTGTAATAGAACAAGCTGAACCATGAAAGGTTGCCTGTATTCTGTTGGATACAGTGAAATATTATTTCTTACACCACACAGATTCACTCGGGTAACAAGTACAATGTAACTTGTTTCCATTAGGCACAAATGAGATTGCTAGTGCCAGATAACTCAGTTGGTAGAGCACTTGACTAGATTCAAGAGGCCCAGGTTCGAATTTTGGTCCGATTCGATGCATTTTCTCTGTTACAACAGTAAACATTCATTTTTTTGACTAAATATAGTATCAAATCGGGAATTGAAGCAAAGTTATGAATTTCATGGTCCCTGTTTAAAATGGAGCAAACATTTCAATTTTCTAGTAAATGTAGTCTAAAATCCTCTTTACTCCAGGCCTGTATTTCTCAAAAGAAACTTGTGTCGAAACTCGGACTCAAGTCGAAGATTTTGCTCAAATTTTGACTATTTAGATAAAAGAAAACTCAAACTTAAGTTTGAGATTTTTAGCTCACCTGAGCTGAAAGCTCAAGTGAGCTTTTCTGATCACCCGTATTCCGGCGTCCGTCCGTCCGTCTGTAAACTTTTCACATTTTCAACTTCTTCTCAACAACCACTGGGCCAATTTCAACCAAAGTTGGCACAAAACATCCTTAGGTAAAGGGAATTCTAAATTGTTAAAATAAAGGGCCAGGCCACCTTCCAAGGGGAGATAATCAAGAAAAGGTAAAAATAGGGTAGGGTCATTAAAAAATCTAATCAAGAACCACTGGGTCAGAAAAGATGAAATTTATAGATAAGCTTTATTAGGTAGTGCAGATTCTAAATTGTTAAAATCATGGCCCCCGGGGGTCGGATGGGACCACAATAGGGGATCAAAGTTTTACATACAAATATATAGGGAAAATCTTTTTCTCAAGAACCACTGAGCCAGAAAAGCTGAGATTTATATGAAAGCTTCCTTATATAATGCAGATTCTAAATTGTTAAAATCATGGCCCCCAGGGATCGGATGGGGCTACAATAGGGGATCAAAGTTTTACATACAAATATATAGGGAAAATCTTTAAAAATCTTCTTCTCAAGAACCATTGGGCCAAAGAAGTTCACATTTACATGAAAGCTTTCTGACATAGTGTAGATTCAAGTTTGCAAAAACCATGGCCTCCAGGGGTAGGTTTGGGGCCATAATAGGGACTACGGTTTTACATGCAAATAGATATGGAAAATCTTCTGATATGGACCAAGGTGACTCAGGTGAGCAATGTGGCCCATGGGCCTCTTGTTTCAAGAAGTCCAAGCCTGAACATGCCCGAGGCCATGCTCAGTGATGCTCTATACTAGCACACTTGATGTGGCATGACAGCACTTCATGAAGTTTCCTGGTATGAAGTGTTAATTGCTGTTCATGCTCTTGTGTATTTTCAAAACTGAAATTTATTTTCATATTTACATTTTACTTTTCATTTCTGTCCGAATTTCCAGCAGATGAAACAGTCATACTGTATTTATCAATATTCATACACACATCATTCAGATTCATGAGGAAATGGCTATCATTGATATCAAAGGCAAAAACATTGGAAATGTAAATATATGAAACATATACTAAAAATGCACAAAATGGCAGTAATTCCTTATACAGTGCTTTAATAAATTTCGTAAACTTTTAAATTAGTTCAGTGCGAGTTAGCAAACTTTGACCAAGTCAACATCTGCACGATTCCTATAAAAGATTACAGTGTTTGGCCTTTCTCGTTTATTTCATGCTATTTATAGCCCATAGTGTAGTAACCAATGCATGGCTAGCAATATAGTCCTGGATATTGGTCAGTTTCACATAGATACGATCCTTATGTGAAAATTTTACCAAGTCTCTAAAAATGTCGGAGATTTCTCGTGATGACTTTGTATTTGATAACAAACAATAATCAACAAAATTTTTATTCATCCAATTCAAACTACTAATGTGAAAATAAATGTGTTATGGAATTACAAAGAATGGTATTCTGTCTATTTTACATTTATACTTGTTGTTCCACAAATACACACACACACTCTCAAGCAACATGCAATGTGTCTAACCATATGCAATTGCATGCTCAATATCCAAAAAATAAATAGTTTTTTTTCTGTCTTTTATATAAATATATACATTTTATTGATTTGAAAATGAAAACATCTTAATATCAATAAGAAACTTGATTGTCATGTTTATAAACACAATGTATATATATTAAACTCAACAGTGAGTAAAAAACAATAACTATTATATTATGCAACTTGATATGAACACATCAGCTGAGTTTCGTTGTACATTTAATGTGATTTGATTCGCGTATTTTCCCATTTTGAGCCATCACTTTGCTGATCAACGGGAAACAATGGACATATAATTTGAAAAGGAAGTGTTTTAATTGGTCCGAATACAGATCGAATGTTGTTGATTAACCCCTGGTCAAAAATGGGACCAGTTTTATGGCATTCATAGGATGTCATGTTTTTACACATGAGCAGCATTTCAAAAAACATGAAAAATATAGCAGCAAATAAACAGATGACACATAGCACAATGTGTATCACCAGGCAGGCATTGAAGAAGGACAGGTAACCCAACAGAAACTGGACTATGCTTATCAGTGGGAAAAAGGTGAAAATCTCGTAATAGGAACCCAGTGGGTAGAATTCGTTCAGATAGGATATCTGGAGATACAAGGCAAATATGTTGCCCCAAACCATGTACAAAATGAAGAGAATGAAGAATCTCTGGTTGTAAAATCCTATGCAAGAATTGCTGAAGAAACAGTGGTGATCTCTCTTCAGGACGCAAGCATTGCATTGGGAGCAGTGGAAGGAGCGAGGTGGAGCGTCAACCTGCAAAGACGGAGATTATAATCATTATCCATACGTCACTCGTATTATTTATACTTCGTTGATTAAGATCAAAATTTAGATATGTGGAGTTTCTTCACGTCTCACCCCATAAAGATTTTCAGAATATTAGTATAGATCTATATATGGTTAATAAAACTTGCATTCTAATGACCTTGCATTTGTGAATTTGATTGAGAGAAAGAAAGAAAAATGATATTTTGTGAAAAAGGACTACTGATTCTTTTATGAATATGTCATATTAATTATGAATATGTCATATCAATATATACAACCTTTCTATCAGCTCTGGCTAGCTTGATTGGTAAAGCAATGCATGGACAGAATGTATTGCCAGAGGTCTCAAGTTAATCTTCAGCAGGGACATATTGCACTTTATTTTGTTACATATATAATCATAACAGTTTCACTGAAGTCATACATTACAAACTAAAAAAAATCTCAAGAACCACTGAACATCAACACTAAGGAGTTACTCAAAGAAAAGAACCAAAAGAAAGCTAGCAAATCATGAAATTAGGAAATACTATTTCACAAACATCGGGGGGGGGGGGGGGGGGGGAGGGACTGTATAAGCAGTGACAAATGGACAAAGTCAATCCCCACAATCGTGATCACTGGAGACTTAGCATAAGGACAGCCGGACAACGTCGAACCCCTGACGAAGGGAACACAGACGATAAACTCGGATAGTGAGTGAGTGAATGAAGTTGTATTTTAAAGAGTCCTCCTGGGTAAGGGGACGGAAATTAAATTTCAAAAGAAACAAATCAAGAAATAGCTGGAGAAAATAAACAAAACTGTACCTGGCATGTCGGACAGTAGATCCATCCAGTTGGCGTCTCTGTGGATTCTGGAAAATGTTTGGACTTCAGTTCTTTTCCGACATAACCTGTACTACTGAAATACATCCCCATCCAATTAATGGTTGTTCCAAACATCGTGAACCAAACCAGCGCGACCATTCCGACCATGTACCAACCGCTGAACAGATGTGGGATGAGAAAAAACTGTGATTCAATGAATAACGAAATTGTCATTCCCCAGAAAAAGTTGACACCCAGTTTGCCTACATCCCGTTTCTTCGCTGTGAAGTCTCGATTGCGGTAATGGTCGGAGAGTTTCTCCTTCAATGTCGTTTGTGTTTTACGTTCCCGGAGTTCCATTGTTTTAGCAGACAGTAAAGAAACACAATGTAAAGTTGTTAAAAATCGTAATGACAGGGTGATGTTAATGACCAGTGTGTGCACGTTTGACCGGAAGTATCACTGTCCCCTGACAACGTCATAAACAGAGATTGTAGATAATACGTTCACAAATATTTCGAGTTAAAATATCAAGACTTTCTTTCTTTTTTTTTTTTCTTCTTCTTCTTCTTCTTTTTGATATATTCATTTTCAATTTAATTAAAATCAGATCTTCACTAACACTGGAGAAGTGTAAGATCTTCTCTAACACTGGAGAAGTGCAAGATCTTCTCTAATTCTAACCGTCACACTGGAGAAATGTAAGATCTTCCTTAACACTGGAGAAGTGTAATGGTTAGAGAAGATCGGATTTTAATTAGACTGATTCAGTTCATTTCTTGATTTATCTATATATACATGTATATTGATTAACAGATATCAATTTGACACTTCTTTAAGGATCAGCTATAGAGCATTTCTAAACTTTTCAATTTCTTAATTCTTCTATTTTTAAATAGACTAAAGTTTTTCTCCAATAAATCTACATAGATCTCGGCTTTGCTATATATCTGAGGTCAAGCAGTATATTTCATATAAAATTCATAATACTCTGTCCATATATATCTCAGAATGGCACAAATCGACCTTTAAAAATTTAATGATATTGCATCTTCGCTAGCCAAGGGTTTTCGGTCCACTCCGCTCCATGGGGAGCGGAGTGGACCGAAAACCCTTGGCTAGCGAAGATGATGATATTGATGAAAATCTTCACCAACTCCCTATGCAATCCAGACTAGACTATGATTAGTTTTGAGGCTGAATGGATTGATTCAAAATATATTAAAAAATACTTTTTTTTCAAAAGCAACTTGTTAGACAAGCAAATGAATCTGGGAGTTTAATTCTAAAGCAAAATGGAGTGAAGCATATCATTAATTAACTACTAAACTTGTGATCCCTTCAGATCTTTGTATCATCAATTCATTTGATGCACGCAACAATTCGATTAGAGATCTCTTCAAATAATTAATGATATGTATATTCAACTTACTAGTTCTGAATTACTGCGCATATCATATAATTATTTGAACTGGCTATACACGCAAGCTTCACGGAACTCTGGGTAGAGAATGAATTGAATTGTTGCCCTCTTCGAATGATATCAACAACATAAATTGAAAATAATAATGCATTATTGCTGCTTTTAATTGAATTAATGACATCATTAATTCTTTTGAAGGGAGCAACTATTTTTCGATGAAAATAATATCAAATCATACCAAGCTCCAAATTAAAGTTTGCGAGCAAGAATTTCACCGCATTGATTAATACGCTCATCAAATCAATCATTCCTCTCGACAGTTGAATTGACGCACGCATTAATTCAATCATTGCACACGTTGATTCATTATATAGTGCGCGCAATCATTTGAATATGATGCGCGAGTTCAACCAGACGCTCGGCCATCTCCGTAGATCTCTCTGCTCGTTGGAGATTTACTTATTCTCTATAGAGAAGTTGAGAGGCCTTCATCGAAGGTTATGCCTCTCGACTTCTCTGGAGATTTACTGAGAGCAGACTATTGATAAGAGCAATAATTGATTTGATAATATCTCAACTGATTCCATACGCAAGAGCTCGTTCTGCGTATGATCAGTTTTTAAATCGAGGTAGGCTACTGACAAACAAGTTGGTGGTGCAAGGGTTTCAACAGTCTTGTTTAAAGTCAGCATATCGCAAATTCTATGGTCGTTATATCAGGCGCGTAGCCAGAAAGAAAATGAAGTGTATGCAAAGTATTGCAAAGGGTCTGGGGTCGCCTTGAGGCCCCCAGTGGGTCCAGGGTGAAGTTCCCGGAAGCTCCTGGTTTTTACCAATGACATCACCTATTTTTTGTGCATAGATGCAGGGTTTCTTGTCAATTTTCAAACCCAAAAGAATTCACAAAATTATTTCTAAAATGAAAAGTGAAGATAACGAACAGTGATCAATCTCATAACTCCTATAAGAAACACAGAATGGCAAACACGAACCCCTGGACACCCCAGAGGTGGGATCAGGTGCCTAGGAGGAATAAGTCTTGTCGACCGGTCACACCCGCTGTGAACCCTATATCTTGATCAGGTACACGGAGTTATCCGTAGTCAAACTTCATTTTTTTTTTCTTATTCATTCTTTTTTCATATTCACATAATCATCAGTAATAGTAATGAAGATACATATTAATCATTTTATACATTCTCACACCATCTCACACTCTTTCACACTACTAGCATACAGCATTATTGGTTGAATACTTCTTGTTCTAGGTTACAGATCAAAAATAGTTTTCCAGTTTTCCCAAAGTCTGTCAAATTTCAAAACTTCACATATTTAATTGCTACAAATTTTTCAACTTTGTACTTGAAAAAAAAGATAATGTATCAGCCCAGTGATATGAGGAGTTTTGTTTTGTTCTGAACAATTGAAAATATATTGTTTGGTATACAGAATTATGAAATTAACAACTTTATTACACAAACAAACTGAGAGGCGTTTCACCAAAAATAACATCAACAGTGGCGGATTTTAGGGGGGGGGGGGGCGCAGCCGGCGCTCGCTCCCCCCCCCCCCCTAAATTTTCAAACTTAAGGTAAATCGTGGTATCTTGTTTAGAAAAATGTACTAAACAATGTAAGAAGCAACCATTTCTTCCACTCCCGGAGAAATATATGACAAAATCTATTGATTTCTTTAATTACTTTATTGGGAGAACTTAATTTTCCCCTAAAACCCTCAAAAGTTGCGTCATTTTATTAATTTCACCTCATAAAAAATGATAGAAAATAGTACAAAAGACGAAATAGGAGATATATTCCAAGCCCTATAAAATCTGTAAAATCCAGGTGCTTTTGGGGGCTTCGCCCCCTGGGCCCCCACCAGGACTTCGCCACAGACCCCCTGCCTCATAAAATGGCACCCCCCGTAACCGCAATTCCTGGATCCGCCCCTGATTAGTAACATTAAAACCAATTCTTTTTTATGTTTTTCTGAAAATATGCATGCTAAGATTATTCCAAGGTGATAGAGTATCAGAACAAGATATAAACATTTGTTGTATTGTTTCTACATTTTCTTTACAAAATGAACAACAGTCATCTGAAATGATACTGATTTTCTTGAGTACCGGTAATATTTCGTAGGAAGAAGCTTGTAAAGAATTCGGTACTGCGACCACTGAACTTGGGTATCAATGCTTCTTTTAAAACAAACTTTAAACAACTCTTTGACAGAAATATTGCCTTCTAAATGTATAGATAATTTAATTCAGTGTCAAACTTAATATGCCAAGAACGGCCTAACAATCGGTATGACACAAATCAGACAGCATTTGACATATAACATGGTATACTATAATACCCCCAGCAAAATGCTGGTTATAACTCTGTTGTGTGTACTGTATCCCGAAAACAAAATATCACCAATTCATTTAATGCGCGCAACAATTGAATTAAAGATCTCTTCAAATAATTAATGATATCGTCAATTCTGAATGATTGCGCGCATTAATTGAATTGATGACAGCATTAATTCTTCAGCTGAATTGAATTTGGCACTCCATATAGACACAGATATATATTATAACCTGAATGCACAACATCAAAGCTGTAGAAGTTTATATATGACTATCAGACAATGATTTTGTTTTTCACTTTAAATGATCAAAATCTACAGTCTAATATGTTTAGAAGGTTTCACAAAAAATCAAAGTTATTCATCATGACAGAAGCTCATAATAGAGAGTTTATTATTTGTTTTGAAAACAAATATTGAAGTGTGCTATTGTTTACAAAGTTTTCAAAGTTAATGGATATTGATGTAAGTTTATTATATATATCACATCTCAAGTATACTTTAGATAAAATGCGTCATTTAAAAGTTAAAATTTGTGATTGTACAAAATAAATGCTTTAAGTCACAAAATTCACGTTTCACTGGTTGGTTTGTTAACATAAAAATACTCGATCTCGAGTCTTTGTTTACATAACACAGAATCAATGCTAAAATAGTGCTCTTATCCTTGCATTCAGACGGTTCAAATTTTGATTGTCAACATTAAATGCTTCCTAATAATCATGTTTTATTTACTGTATATGATATGATTAATAAGTATAATATCACTAATGCACGCAGTTATTCAAAAATTGCTTTTAAATTCATTTGAATTAAAGATATCGTCCATTCAATTCATGTGTGCAACAATTCAAACACGCATTAACATGTCCTTCCACTAGATGCAATATGTTTGTTTGGTTTTAATTTGGAGTGTGATCTGTGAGATGCATATGGGATCACCATATCATACCATGTGTGTTTATTGTTAATTTCTGTGGAAACAAGGGGGTTGTTTATATTCGGTCATGGGAATAGGAAAGTCCGAATATATCGTAAATAACCCACCCGTTTCCACAGAAATTAGCTTAATCATTATTAGTGTTTGAATTTTATATGTACTCGTCGGAATAAAAACCAACCAACCAAAAAAACAAAACAAACAAAAAACAAAACAAAAAACACACACACACACACAAGAAAATATGTCAGAACACGGCTAGATTTCTAGAAGATGGACAGGTGCACTGGGGTTAAGCCCGTTTTGACCAAAGCTCCTCGTAACCATAAATAAAGATCTAAATAATTATGGTTACATGGAGTTTCGGGTCAAGACGGGCTTAACCCCTATGGACAGACCCGTGCTTTGTGACATAAACCTCTTTACAAACCGGGATCATAATAAGCTCATAAAAGTTAACAAATATTAATACTTCCACGGTCCGTCTGCCTGTCAGTCAGTCCGACAAATCAGTTTTCCGCACCTTTCGTCATGCTTGTAAATACTCATTTGATATTTGGTACAAATGCTTTATCATGACAAGTTACAGAGTAAGTTAAAAATTTTGTTCCGATCCATTGGTTTTTCGCTGTGTTATGGCCTTTTGAAAAATCTGTCATATATGGCTTTCATTCTATGGGGAGTGGTCAATCTCGCGCACAAACTGGTGACATAGTTAGTACGCAGAATATTATACGCAGACGACTTTACTTGAGGCCGGTTGGGGGACAGACATTGATTTGCAATACTTACAAAATGCTTGTTTCAATTGTTAAAATCAAATTTTGTCATTTTAACCAGTTATTATGTATTTTCATTTTGTTGTTTATTGAAAATGTGCTATACTTTTCTTATTCCATAAACGTAACGTATGTCTGACATCTTTGAAAAGGTGCAACATACATATTTTCTCTAGATGATTAAATCAAACTATATTTAGTATGTCGATTCGATATATCCCTGTGAACTCAAAATAAAAGACACCACTGAGTCCTCCACATCTGCTTCGTACTTAGATATCATATTGAAAATAAATATTAACGGCAAACTAACAACTCATTTTATGACAAACGGAATGATATTAGCTTCTCTATCTTCAACTTTTCATATTTGATATATAGCAACATTCCATTATCATCTGCATATGGTGTTTATATCTCTCGACTGATTCGATACGCAAGAGCTTGTTCTGCGTATGACCAGTTTTTAGATAGAGGCAGGCTACTGACAAACTAGTTGATGGTGCAGGGGTTTCAACAGTGTCGTTTAAAGTCAGGATTTCGCAAATTTTATGGTCGATATAACGATCTACTTTGCCAATACAATCTATGATCGGCGTGTTTCATACAGATTGTACGTCTCCATATGAGTGAAATATTCTCGAGAGGGACGTTAAACAATATTCAATCAATCAATCAATCATACAGATTGTTATCTAGACCGTTCTTGGCACACTGATTTTGACTACGGATAACTCCGTTTACCTGATGTTGGGTGTGACCGGTCGACAGGGGATGCTTACTCCTCCTAGGCACCTGGTCCCACCTCTAGTATATCTAGGGGTCCGTGTTTGTCCAACTCTATATTTTATAGGAGTTGTGACTTATGAGATTGACTCCACGCATAAATACTCTGTTCAAAGTTGAAATGAAAACTGCCGGGGTTCCTCTACAATTTGACAATATCTATGTCTTTGGTGATTAAGTCTTCCAACAGTCTGTTGGAATTCCCATGGGCACGAATTGTGGACCTGTTTTTATATTCTCACGAAGCAGAGTATATACAAAAGGTTCTACATGAGAAGAAAGAATCTCTTGCTGTGGCCTTCGATTCGACATTTAGCTATATCGACGACGTTTTATCTATTAGCAATAATCATTTTCATTCATATACATTCTCGAGTGGGACGTGAAACAATATACAACCACCAACCATTCATATGCCGATTCGATATAAAAGACATCACAGAGTCCTACACATCAGCTTTGTCACGTACTTAGATATCTTATTGAAAATTAATATTAACGGCAAACTAACAACTCAACTTTATGACTTGTAAACGGGATGATTTCAGCTTCTCCATTGTCAACTTTATACATGTATATTTATGTAGCAATGTTTCATTATCACCTGCATATGGTGATTATATCTTTGAACTGATACGCAAGAGCTTGTTCTGTGTATGATACATTTCTAAATCGAAGCAGGCTACTGACTGACAAGTTGATATTAGTATCTCACAAGTGGTCAGCTCAAAAGCGTATAGAAGGCAGAAACTGGTTATTCAGAACTACTTATGAGAGTGATTGGTGGGGAAATCACATGTTTTGAATAATTTTTTGGTTCTGTATTAAAATAAATTCATTCTAGAAGGGGATGGTGGTATGTACATAATATATATACAAGCTATCCACACTCCTGGTGCCTATCACTTGGGCCAAGTTTCATACCGATTGTTAAGCCGTTCTTGGCACATTCATTTTGACTACGGATTACTTCGTTTACCTGTTCAAGTTACAATGTGTAGGGTTCACGGCGGATGTGACCGGTCGAAAGAGGATGCTTATTCTCCTCCTAGGCACCCGATCCCACCTCTGGTATATCCAGGGGTCCGTGTTTGTCCAACTCTTAATTTTGTATTCCTATTAGGAGTTATGAGATTGATCACTGTTCGTTATCTTAACTCGTCGGCTCTAAGACATTGGACCAACGCTAGACCAACTCGTCCCACACAGGTAGACGAAGGATAACGACTAGGCCCTGGACATTGGGCCAACATTGTCCAGGTGTTGCATCAATTCCCAACGAGTTATTAAAGTTGGAATTTGGGCACTTGGCAAATGTTTGGCCAACACAATTGAGTCACGTGAGGGTGACACTACCTTTAAATTTTCAGTTGTAATATATAATACGTCGAGAGGCGTATACACGCCATCCCAACATATCTAACAAAGGGTTATAGATGGGTCTTAGACACCGGACCAACTTTACCAAATATTGTATTCCCAACAATTTAGATAGAAGAGTTAAAATTGGCATTTGGACACGTGGCCAATGTTGGGCCAACAGTGCATCCCCCAACAGAGGTTTTTGCCAAGAGGAACTCAATACTGACTGAAATATTGGACCAACGTCGTGGTTTCAACAGACGGGTCATGCCATGTATCGAGATATCATGGCATCGTGTGCCCAACACCAACATGGCCCGACGGTAACCTTTTAACAACGTGAACTTGGCCCAACGCAGTCCTGTTATATGGGTTTAGAATGCACTTTCCATTAATTACTGATCGTTATCTTCACCTTTCATTAAGTGAAAATTTATACAGTTTTTCTACTTTGGACCATTAATAACGATAAGCCTCAGGGGTGGATCTAGGGGAGGGGTACAGAGGTTGCATCGCCTTTAAATAGTTGCAGTTACATCCGTGCAAGTATAGGTAAAATAGCTAGTACATGTATATAGCTAATGTTATTTATAGATTATGCATATCCAACTTTACAAAAAAAAAATCATTATTATATTATTTATTATTGAATATATATTGTAGCGGTCAGCAGGGTTCGATCGCCGGTGGACAGTTAATATAGCTCAGTTGGTATCTTGAAAAACACCTGACTCAGTAGAGATTCAGGGGGCCCGTGTTCGAATCCCGATCTGGTCCGTTGCGATTTCTCCTTTCCTGTTACATCTGGTGCCGTTGACCAACCCTGGACTTGCAGCTGAAAGTCCCGGATGCCAGAGGCAAAACCAATCTGGGTTGTGTCTTCGAGGACGAAGACAATCTAAGGAGGGAGGGATAACGGTCAACCGGAGCCGGGTTCGATCGCCGGTGGCTAGATAGCGCAGTTGATAGAGCACTCAGGGGGCACGGGTTCGAATCCCAGTCTGGTCCGTTGCATTTTCTATCTTCCTGTTACAATATTTTGTTTTTTAAAAAAGAAGTCATTTTTAAAATTACCACTTCTAAAGGAGTCTTCATCTCTCCGCCCCTTCCCTGGTCGCAACCCCCCTCCCCATAACAACATCCTGGATCCCCCACTGAGTCTCATGAGGGTGACACTACCTTTAAATTTCCCGTTATAATATTACGACAGGTGTACACGCTTTGATGGATGTTTTGAATTTCCCGCGAAAATGACTGCTCGAAATATTCACATGACTGATGTTATGGCTGTTCCATTTAGATGTATTTGAATGTTAAAGTCGTCAGTGTCTCTTCCAATTTTGATTATTTTAGTAATTTTGATTGCAATACTTGTTCTCCATTATAATTAGATGTAAATTATGATTATTTTGAAGTGAATGCTTTTAAAAAATGAGTTAAGAGAAGGACCAGTAAGCTGAAAAAGGAGGTAAACATAAGAGCAGCAAGATGGCGGCCATGTGGTCGTGAAACCGGCTCACAGAAAAACGTTTTCACACCAAAACGTCCACATATAACAATTTTATAACGTGGCATTATTGTGAATTGAAAGGTAAAATTAATTGTTCTACCAACAAAATGCATATCAGATGCTTCAAAGAGTGTATATTCACTCTTTTTTACAAAGCGTGGGTTTGGAGATCACATTTATGATTTAGACTCAGTTCTCTGATATCTGCTAATTATTCCTAGAACGGTTTGTGTTTGTTACTAATGTGAGGAATTTTACATGGAGGAAATATTTTTATCACCGTAGATCAGATAAAATGAAGATTATCATAATGGTTGCACTCGAGTCAAAAACACATGTATGTAATATTGTAACAGTGCAGCGCAAGGATGAGTTTACTTGCAAGTTGAGACTTGGGGTGACAGTTTTGGTGAGAATATATGCTAGAGATCTTAATTTGTGGAAATAGAAAGATCTAGTTTCACATTTCTTGTCCAACGATTTTGGACTGAGGCAGGGAATGAACTGAATTTAAATTTATACAAATTATGCTTTATTGATCTAGCAGTATTTTGTTCATATACATGGGTGCTTATAAATCTACCAATTACCAGATGGAAGAAATGAAAGTAAAAATTATTTCAGCAGGGAGATCACATGTCCAGAAGTTCTATACAGAACAGTTGTTGTCAGTTCCTTTTTATTTACGTGCAGATGTACGGGTATTGTCCACACTTCCAGGTATCTGGCTGGCATAAGCATGACTGATCTCAGTAAGAATGGGAATCAAAATATCGATGATAAAGATTAGATCTTTGTATCCAGGAGAGTTTTTTTGAAATGTTGCATGTCTGCATCCGTAAAAAATTTAACCGTTTTATAAATATTGATCTTGAAGATAACTTGCTGATAATCACAGGTGAACTGTTACAAAATGACTCTAGATGTACATAACAAACAAACTGTTCACAAGTGCGCGATATTATATCTCTCGGGAGGTTTTGAATAAGAAAAAAAATTTACTGGTGAAGTGGACCGATGAATTGATGAAATTTACTGGTCTGAACAAGAAATAAAATAAAACTTTAAAAGAAATCAATATTTAATGCAAAGCCACAATATCCAAGGCCTCCTGTCATCAGGGTAATGGTAAATTTGGACTGTTAGTGGCTTCAAACGCCTTATTGAATAAGTAAACTTGTTCTCCAAGGGCTGCAAAGGTGCGCACATTTGTGCAAAGAGCAATGGAGCCCCAGCCCAGAATGGCCTGCAAGCCAAGTTCTAGTAGATCTCGCAATAAATGCATCTGCCCACATGACAAATTCAAATTCATGTAACAAAAGTTGTGCTATTATCGCAATTCACCTTTGAATTAGAACGCTTTGGCCGATATAGTATTGCGTTGTGTGACGACACAATTGAATCTGTTTGTAATACAATTGCGAAATGCAACAGAAACTCTCATTGGTCCATATGTATAAGTCCGCCCAAATTCCCTTATACTGGAGTAGTCAGCATTTGAAAACACGACGGCCAGATGCTAGATGGAAAAAAAACTTCAAAGGGAGAAAGAGAAAAAGTTGTATTCTTGTGTTGTTGTCTCATAAATTTAATATTAAAAAAATCCTAACATATTTTCCTACTATACTTGTGTCCGAACATACCTTCAAATATTCATTAAAGCCCCATACGACACAAAAACTCGATCACAGCTTTTGATGATTTCGTTCGTAGACGTAGCCATGTTAGGTAAGCCAGTCAATTCGAATCCCGGTTCATTTCCATATTGGCACAATAGCGTCTAGATGTGTACTAATACCCCACAAATATTTTAGCTAAATTGTTTAAATAATATACCACCCCAGTCCTATTAAATGATAATTATTCAAATAGCTAAACTCACGGCAGTGCGGCTTTCATTAGTCACGAGCGGCCGCGCCGGCCGATCTCCATCTAATGGGCTTATGTAGCATTTTCGTTCATCTAGAGCTTATTTTACCTTTACAAAAACTGGTACAAAAATGTTTTAATTTCTATTAATTATTCGTGTTGATAATAAATGCAGAGCGAATACATAACTTACAACCGATTTTATGAATAAGATACCAATAACAAGAGTTCGAATCACAGGAGTCGGCAATTTTATCAATAAAGTAGAAATATATGAGAAATGGGCATAAATACTACCACTGAGCTCAGTGGTAGTATTTATGCCCATTTCTCATATATTTCTACTTTATTGATAAAATTGCCGACTCCTGTGGTTCGAATTGACCGGCTACCTAACATGGCTACGTCAACAAACGAAATCATTTGAAGCTGCGAGTTTTCGGGTGGTGTGTGGCTTTAATGAATATTTGAAGGTATGTTTTGACGCAAGTATATAGTAAGAAAATATGTTAAAGATTTTTTTACATTGAGTTTATGAGACAGCAACACAAGAATACACTGATTTCAGGCCTCAACCGTCCGCAGCTTTTTGTGACCAGTAAATCGAAGGTTTTTAGAAGAGGTGGATATTTTCAGAGAGCTATGTACAGTTCTCCAGCTACACTGAATCCGCTCGAGAAAGTGGGCGGGCTGTAATCGGCCAATGAAAACTCTTGTTGTATTACATCAAACATGTCATTCAAATTGTTCAATCGTCTCATTCAATTGTGTCGTCACACAACGCAATACTATATCGGGGAAAGCGTTCTAATTCAAAGGTGAATTGCGATAACGGCTTCCATCCATATCTGCTTATGGTTCGTATATATGGTCTGTAAAAATATGAAAAGGAAATCGTCTAATTTCGTACTTGCAATGATTATTCAATAGTTTTAAATGCTTGGTACTTAATTTCAAATCACTAACATGATTAAAGTGCTTGAATTTACTCATTCAAATACACTGATTCAAACATTTAGTCGATTTCACAACTACTTTTAAAAACCCATGCACGTAAAGAGGTTAAAATTCCAAATTGATGGTTTACGTTTACATGTTACCAGTCCTTTGGACCAGTTATATGCAAAAAATCACCAGCCTTTAGAAATATTTAACAGTTTTGATGGTGGCACAGGCGGATTTCAAAAATGCTGATCTCTCCACCATCTTGTTTTCATTATTTACCAGCTGCAAAGCATCACATGGAATTTTCGATGAAAAGTTATAATTAGACTCCGACTGTCTAGCAACAACTCTTTCAATGTCACATCTCGCGCATCGTTATGGTGAACTGGAAGTAAAAGTTCATTTATTGCAATGAACCATCAAATATCGCCTACTGCTTCTCACATGCAAAAATCTGTGAAGGGAGGACGAATGTTGACATAATTTCGGGATGGCCCTTTTTCCATCATTGGGTAGAATTAAAGATAAAAAATTGAATTAACGGTAAATTTTGAATGTAGAAGATATTTTTTGTGAAGAAATGGATATTGAAGAATTCTATTGGACACAGGGGCATTATTTTTCCTCTTTTCAAAGGAAATCCTCTGATTGGCTCAATTTTTGAAAAAATAAAACACTGGGTTTGATCTAAAATGACAGAAAATTATATTTTTCTAGGTAGGGTGAGGTGTTTTCCTTCCTTTTTGACCAGTTTTCCTCCGATTTCTGAGGAATTCAGTCACAGCCCTGGTTGGTACATCTATATACCTTATTTCTTTACGTTAAGTATGATAACATAACTTATTCATGCATTCAGGCTGTCCAGCGGCCCTAAAATTCCTAAAAATTCCTATTTTTTTTCAGTTTTGCTAAAATTCCTAAAAAAATGTAAAATTCAAGGGGAAATCCTAAAAAAGCCCTTATTTTTCATGTCAATTCCTACTTTTTTATCAGTCTTGAAAAATCAAAATGCATTCATACAAAATGTGTGTTATTAACGTAGATTGCAGTTCTTATTCAGATAATGCTGATGCAGTGAAAAGCAGTTAACCTGTGGATCCATGTGTCAAGCTTGTTTATTGGTTGTGACTTTGTGATAAAGAGTTGAGATTTATGTAACATCTTATTTGTGTGTCATGTGAGTTTCTTTATTGTCAAATTTGACAAGGTAAGTCCTTTTAAATAATTAAAACTTCCGCAATTTGGTTAAAAATTCCTAATTTTAGCCCTAATTTTTAAAAATTTTACCCCTAAAATTTGCCCTTATTTTTTGTCCAAGGGTGCTGGACAGCCTGTGCATTCATTGAATTTGATTAAATATGAGCTTAAAATAAATGTTATGTAATAAGAAAAGTTGACATTTGAATATTGACACCCACACATGTGAACGTAAGCATACTCTCGAACGTTTATATTGACATTTGCATCCAAGTGTCATTCATGTCTTGCTAATTTATAAATTTTCAGTGATGTCACAATGGCTGATAATTTGACGGGTTGGGGTCTAAGCAGAAAGGCGATGGGTTAATGAGCAATGTTCACCTGAATGTGTGCAATGTTGTTTGCGATATATTGTGCCTGTCTTCTATTATTCACAGGGCTGCACATTGCCCTACATTCAGGGCCTTTTTCCTGTACAAGCATCAGAGGGTATGGCAACAAGGGAACTCCCATTTGCATAATGATGTCAACTTTTGTTCTCCCTTTAACGAGTTTTCTCATTTGAGAAACAGTAGACTTTATCTCTGACTGTAGATTATTGTCAATGAATGGACTTTGTTTACAGTTCACCATGATAATGCAAGAGACAAGACCTTGACAGGGTTTTTGCTAGTCAGTTGGGGTCTAATTATTATATTAAATCAAACTATTTGCCAAAAATTGTAAGTACTGCATCTGGTAAAAAAGAAACCAATAAGATGGTGGCGTGATTATACCTTGTGAATAGTTTGTTTACAGAATGAAAGTTCAGTTTTATTATATGTATCTAAAACATCAAGCACATGTGATCTACAGGTAGTCACAAAGGTATCGTTGACATTTCATAATTATACATAAAAGGACAAATATTTAACTGATAATCAATTACACAAAAGTAGACAAGAACTGGAAACCATAATCTATTTCTCACAAGTAGACAAGAACTGTGGAAACAATCCATTTCTCACAAGCAGACAAGAACTGTGGACTCACAAGCAGACAAGAACTGTGGAAATGTTTAGCACCTGTGGCTTATGTCTTGGTGCAAAATCACCAACATTGCAGTGATTCATTTTGGCGTGCGTTCTGCATAAATTACACATTGAATTTGCTCAGGATGCATGATTTCAATAACTGCATCCCAATGGATGCATAAAAATGTCAATTTATATGAAAATGTTTTCATTTCAATCGATTGTCACCTCTACACTCATTGATATCTAATCCGAGATTCATCTGACTGTTAATCCTGCTTTTATATCAAGAAATGTGCGGGGGAGAGTCAGAGTGGACTCCACATTGAAAAGTGGGAATTCAGTGACACCAGCTAGTGTGTATGCTGCACATATCCATAAAACTAAATAGAAATAAACCCCCCCCCCCCAAATAATAAATATTTATTATCTACATGTAAATACCGATTATACAGAGCTCCAGGTAAGGTGTGTATCAATGTAAATGCTCATTAAATTTTACCAAATACGCATTAAAGTTTAAATCAGGGTACAATTACGCATTCACGAATGTAAATACACTTTACACTCCTGAAGTAATGCGTAGAGGTAACTCAATACACAACTGTATAGGCCTATTTGTTATACTTCTTTTTTAAATAAACAGGTAGGGTGCGATCGATAGCACATAAAAACTTGTATTATCAATCGTAAACGATTGATTAATGGCACAGAAAGTGGTAACGGACAAACAATATATATTTCTTCTGTTAAACTTACTAAGTTTTTACTGATATATCGCTCCTGCAGCATTGTCTCGCTAACTATTTGCAAGAATGGGAGTCGCACATTTATTTACCGACTTCCGTCACACATGCACTTGTTTTACACAAATGGAATACAACCAATTCTTGGTAAACGGTACAAGGTGAGGGGAATCCGACAGTAATTTGCAGTGAAAACAAAGTGCAAAAATATATATGGGCAGTATTAGGTTCGTGTAAATTTTAAAAAATGTTATAGAAAGTCACAAAAACTTAAGACTTTGAGACTGATGTGTTTGGTTTAAAATGCTTTTAGTTTCTTGGTTATAACAGTTTAATTTACAATATGACAAATAGTTTTGTTGTTTGTTTGGTGTTTATGAAATTTTTTCAATACTGTACAATCACAGGGGATTCTTATCCATTTTGTTCTCCATTTATATGTTATATCTGGTGCATCAAAATTGGTACCGAATAAGTTTTACATTATATATAAATTATATATAGATTGAGAACAAAATGGATAAGAAGACCCTATGGTACAATAAATGATTGTATGTTTACGGGTGAAAATTCTTTGTAGTTCTTTTTATTAAAAAGTTTTCATTGTCATTGGGATTTTGAAATTTATTGTTGAGGTATTAAATTTTGATATGCCAGACACTCAGTCATATAATATCTGATTATATTTAGACTAAGTAATCAAATTCTGTATTAGTGGCAAACAGCAAAGATAATCAGTAAATTAACAAAATACTCTTTTGACTTTTTCTGAAAAGCAAAATACTCATTGATTTGAAAATCAGGGGGTAAATACTCTTTGTGGTAAAAAATTATCTGGAGCTCTGATTATATTGATCATTGATCGATAGTTCTTTCGATTATGAATTTTTTCTGATTTTTCAACACTAGTTTGCACAGAACATACAAAAACTAGATGGTATGAACAAAGTAGGTAGGAATATATAATAAACTTCTAGCATTCAACTTTAAGCAGACACGTAAACTTGGCGGATCATAAACTTATTTATGTGTGTCGATTGGATGGTTTCAGAAAATTTACATTGTACCACTCTCAGGTACTTTTAGGTTGATTGTGGAGCGATATATTGTCTATATGTTAAATTATGTTTAGGTTGATTGTGGAGCGATATGTTGTCTTATATGTTAAATTATTTTTAGGTTGATTGTGGAGGGATATGGAAAAGGACAAGAAACAAGACAGTAAAGATGCTAGACCGAGCACATCAGGGTCTGCTAAAAAGGTAAGGGGCATTGAAGGAGCTTATTGCTAGACCGAGCACATCAGGGTCTGCTAAAAAGGTAAGGGGCACTTGAGGAGATTATTGCTAGACCAAGCACATCAGGGTCTGCTAAAAAGATACAGGGCACTGAAGGAGCTTATTGGATTGGGGTGCAAGGAATTGGGGAAGGGGCATATCACTTGTGGGGGGGGGGGCATGGCATATCACTTTTGGGGGGTTAGGCTTTGGAGGCAAGGTTTTATCCAGCTTGCAGATGTTACTACCCATTTCTTAGTTAAGGGGAATTTTTGAGAATGCAGTTGTGAGCTTGCAATCTTGGAAATAACCAGGTAGCCCAACGCCCGGGGCCTAATGAAATCTTTGGTGATTATAGAAAATAACCTAAGGGGGGGGGGGATTTTTGTTAAAATTCTCATACAATTTTGTGTAGTTTGTACAACTTAAGGGAAATTTTTTTCAGCATGGAAAAAATTCCCAATATCCAAATATGTTGATTTTTCCCAAATCCATTGGACATAACAGTCTGCCTTGAACTCTTTTTACTACAAGCTCATAGTGAGAGAATTAAATTTACTAGCCATGGTCATTGGGCTACTGCTGAATTTCAAAGACTGTATATAAGGTAGCTTTTAAGATTGATGTGGAAAGCACTGGAGGATCATTAAAAGAATTCAGAAACTTATATTTGAGGTAAAGAATTTCAGTAATCTGTGGAAAGTGTTTTTACTTGAAAGGGTTATCCAAATTTTACATTAAACAGAGGAAGAAATCTGTAGAGGTGGAGCCAAGAACTCCTCTGAAGAGGCAGAGGGTACCAGTCCAGAGGTTCCAGTCTCCCACAGAAGATGTCTTACCTGTCGTGAAGGCCAAAACTCCCAAAGATGAGGTGGAGCTTGTGTACAAAAAGGGCGTGTTTTTAGCTGTCCGAGGAGACGCAGGTAATACAGAAAACACGGATATTGTAGGTAAGGCAAAAAAAAATATATGTTGGGTTTCCACTTTCCCGACCTACCCTAAAAATTTCTGCCGACCCTAACACATTTTTTTCCATTCTAACAGATTTTGCATATGTCGTGATATCACTACAACAAGAGTATATTTATTGACTTATTAAGTTATTTATTATGCACTAATACTATACATATTCCAAAACACAGAAACAGGTTTTGTTTACAGTAAAGTAAAGAAATGTATTGATTCATCATATTTAACCTCTATTTCATTACTAAATAATCAATTTATTTTATGCTTGGTAGAATACTAAATCATTAGAAAATTCAACCTATTAAAAAAAAACAAAAAAACTGCCTACAATGTACCTACTGACCCTCAAAAATTTTGAGGTAAAAGTGGAAACCAACATTTTTTTTTTTTTTGGCTTAAAACAAATATGATAAAACAAGCTTATAGCAAACTGCTGGGGGTGAAGATTGTGATTGGTTATATCCAAAAAGTTCATATGTTTTAAAACTTCAGGGAGGATGACGATCACCCCCCTGTAATAGTGAATTCATTATATTTGGATATTAATTGTAGGTAAAACAAACAGGTTTTGGTGAGAAAGAAAAAATGTGTTTTCAGTTAATTGACCGTGAAAAAGGTGTACGAATAACAACTGACCCTAAAATTATGCTGCCAAACCTATCTGATAACCTAAAGTTTTGTTTATCGTAATGGTGGTGTACCTCGAATCAAAAGATCAAGACATGGGTCTATATCCATACCTGGGGAATCTATATTCATACTGGGGAATAAAGCATGTCTGCACAGACGGATAGACGTTCTTTGATTCAAACGTATAAAAATAGAACCATCCATCAAAGAGAATCTTAATATGAGCAAAGCCATCATGCCCATGTGTGAATTATATAGATAAAAACTGAATTCAAAGGCCACTCCTACTCTGCACGTACATATCATGTTTTCAGTTGGTGACAATAGATTTGGGGTTTTTTTTTCTGGTGATAAAAGGAATTTCCTTTCTTATTTTTCTTTGCTGAAATATTAATTATGCCAGATCATTGTAAGTTATTAACATGTAACTTTGATATAAGGGATGTAACTGAAGCAAACGACATCTGTTTTTGGTGCGTCAAGTTTTGAAAAAAATTCTCAAGCTTACCATGCTTCCTGTGACTTGGGACATTCATCTATTATTAAGTTCATACATGTATAACTGAAAGACCTGGGTTTTTTTCCCTTAGAAATCAAAATTGTGGTGGATCACATTGTATTCTCCAAGTCCAATTCCCCCCCCCCCCCCCCCCCCCCCCAGATATTATTTTTAAAAAATTGCATTGGTAATGAAATAAGTAGTGATTTTTGTATTTTCACAAACCTATGGCAGATCCGTAAACCAATTAATAGAATAAAATCCTGATGCAGTGATGCATATTATATTTTTCAGGATTTATTCAGAAGATATTTTTGATTTTGCAGGGAGTTTTTACTTGTGCAGGACTCAACAGAATGTGTTTCAGAACACCAAGCATTTTAAAATCCAGTGGCTGGACAAGGATGAGAAAACAAATGTCTACAAGTTTGACTTTTTGGACCACACAGAAATTGAGTGTGTTCTAACCAATGTAAGGATGGAGAGAGTTGCCCGGGAAACGTATGAGCTTCCCGAGGCAGAGAAGTCGAGAATTGAGCTGATTTTATCTAAAGCATTGAAGAAAGAAAAAGGCGAGCCTTATGAGGACCTGGTTATGGACACGGAGGAGGAAACGAGCAATGAAGAAGGTGAGTATGTTACCTGACCTACCTGGAGAAGGTGAGCATTTGATGTCCAGTCTGATACATCTTATAAATGTCAGGCCAGAAAAAAATGTGTATGTTACCTGACCTACCTGGAGGTGAGCTTTTGATGTCCAGTCTGATACATCTTATAAATGTCAGGCCAGAAAAAAATGTGTGTTACCAGACCTACCTGGACTTAAAGTTGTCGACCTGGATTTTTTCTGACCAAATTTCATGGGGTTGGGGGTCATTTACAGATCAGAATTTAATCCCATGGGGATCTGGGCTATAGAATAGGTCATCAGTACTCCTTGCTTGTCGTAAGAGGCGACTAAATGTGGCACCGAGGCCCTGTGTCACAGTAGGTGTGGCACGATGAAGATCCCTCCCAGCTCGAAGGCCATAAGAGCCGAGCATAGGTCTAAATTTTACGGCCCTTCACCGGCAATGGTGAGGTCTCCATATGAGTGAAAAATTCTCGAGTGGGACATTAAACAATATTACAATCAATCAATAGATCAGAATGTTTTAATTCCAATCTGGGTTAGCCTATAAATTAAACCAGATGGCAGCACCCAGTGGCATGGGAGCTAGCCCAGTTACTGTGATTAACATTCAAAGAATGCAGCCATCACAATGAGAACCTGGTGATGACATCATTTGGTAACTCGAGTACTTCCTTTAATATTTATGGTCAATAGCATGAAGCTGGACCTCCCGTTTTTAAGGTCATATCTGAAAGACCTGTGATTCTCACTTCTATAGGCCAAGTGTTTGGAAAAGGAACAATCACTACTTTTGTTTGACTTGGTCATGGCACGAGCGGGGCTCGAACTCACAATGATGACGAACCTCTTCCTCGGTTACGAAGGGGATGCTCCATCCTTACAAGGATATTACACTTGTGGTGAAGGGTCCTGATTCCTCAACTTTTAGGTCCCAACAATGTGACTTAATGCGTGATCAACTTTTGTTATTTAATTCTTAGTTTAGGTCCATTTCTTGAAGTTACGTAACCCCCCCAACCCCCCAATAGTTTTTTAAAAACTTACCTATCTATCTGGATATTTTCCCATGTTAACAGGAAACACATATATCATATTTTTATTTTATTTTTTGTCTATGAGTATCATGTTTAAATCATTGTGTTTATGTGTGCTTTTCTTTTATTGTTTTATTTTTTAACTCATTAACTATGAATACATTTTTTGCATAGCATTTTGTGGAAAGGAATCGGTTGATAACGTTATCTAGAGATGATTTTATTTATTTTGTTGGTA
>NC_079168.1:32226045-32383825 GCF_947568905.1 Ostrea edulis
CACACTCGTAATAATGAAGGATTCTATTAATATATACCTTATACATGGAATAAAAACCTTCATTTCAACAATATTTTAACAGTTATTGATCATTGTGCAAGTCATTTTTTATACTAGTCAATTGGTTAAGTGCATTTCAGGGAGCATTCATCTTGTTTTTAGCTCACCTGAGCTTTTCTGATCACCCGTATTCCGGTGTCCGTCCGTCTGTCCGTCCGTCTGTAAACTTTTAACATTTTTAACTTCCTCTCAAAAACCACTGGGCCAATTTCAACCAAAGTTGGCACAAAGCATCCTTAGGTAAAGGGAATTCTAAATTGTTAAAATAAAGGGCCAGGCCACCTTCCAAGGGGAGATAATCAAGAAAGGGTAAAAATAGGGTAGGGTCATTAAAAAATCTTCTTCTCAAGAACCACTGGGCTAGAAAAGATGAAATTTATAGATAAGCTTTATTAGGTAGTGCAGATTCTAAATTGTTAAAATCCTGGCCCCCGGGGGTCGGATGGGGCCACAATAGGGGATCAAAGTTTTACATACAAATATATAGGAAAAATCTTTAAAAATCTTCTTCTCAAGAACCACTGAGCCAGAAAAGCTGAGATTTATATGAAAGCTTCCTGATATAGTACAGATTCTAAATTGTTAAAATCCTGGTCCCCGGGGGTCGGATGGGGCCACAATAGGGGATCAAAGTTTTACATACAAATATATAGGAAAAATCTTTAAAAATCTTCTTCTCAAGAACCACTGAGCCAGAAAAGCTGAGATTTATATGAAAGCTTCCTGATATAGTACAGATTCTAAATTGTTAAAATCCTGGCCCCCGGGGGTCGGATGGAGCCACAATAGGGGATCAAAGTTTTACATACAAATATATAGGAAAAATCTTTAAAAATCTTCTTCTCAAGAACCACTGAGCCAGAAAAGCTGAGATTTATATGAAAGCTTCCTGATATAGTACAGATTCTAAATTGTTAAAATCCTGGCCCCCGGGGGTCAGATGGGGCCACAATAGGGGATCAAAGTTTTACATACAAATATATAGGAAAAATCTTTAAAAATCTTCTTCTCAAGAACCACTGAGCCAGAAAAGCTGAGATTTATATGAAAGCTTCCTGATATAGTGCAGATTCTAAATTGTTAAAATCATGGCCCCCAGGGGTCAGATGGGGCCACAATAGGGGATCAAAGTTTTACATACAAATATATAGGAAAAATCTTTAAAAATCTTCTTCTCAAGAACCACTAAGCCAGAAAAGCTGAGATTTATATGAGAGCTTCCTGATATAGTACAGATTCTAAATTGTTAAAATCCTGGCCCCCGGGGGTCGGATGGGGCCACAATAGGGGATCAAAATTTTATATACAAATATATAGGAAAAATCTTTTAAAAAAATTCTTCTCAAGAACCACTGTGCCAGAAAAGCTGAGATTTATATGAAAGCTTCCTGATATAGTACAGATTCTAAATTGTTAAAATCCTGGCCCCCGGGGGTCGGATGGGGCCACAATAGGGGATCAAAGTTTTATATACAAATATATAGTAAAAATCTTTAAAAATCTTCTTCTCAAGAACCACTAAGCCAGAAAAGCTGATAGTTACATGAAAGCTTTGTGACATAGTGCAGATTCAAGTTTGTTCAAATCATGGCCCCTGGGGTTTGGATGGGGCTACAAGGGGGGATCAAAGTTTTACATACAAATATATAGGGACATTCTTTAAGAATCTTCTTCTCAAGAACCACTGAGCCAGAAAAGCTGATATTCACATGAACAGATTCCTAACATAGAGCAGAGTTAAGTTTGTTCAAATCATGGCCCCCTGTTGTAGGATGGGGCCACAATAGGGGATCAAAGTTTTACATACAAATATATAGGAATTTTTTTAAAAAAAATCTTCTCAAGAACCACTGAGCCAGAAAAGCTGATAATAACATGAAAGCTTTCTGATATAGTGCAGTTTCAAGTTTGTTCAAATCTTGGCCCCTGGGGGTAGGATGGGGCCACAAGGGGGGATCAAAGTTTTACATACAAATATATAGGAAAAATCTTCAAATATCTTCTTCTCGTGAACCATTGGGCCAAAGAAGTTCACATTTACATGAAAGCTTTCTGACATAGTGTAGATTCAAGTTTGCAAAAACTATGGCCTCCAGGAGTAGGTTGGGGCCATAATAAGGACTACGGTTTTACATGCAAATATATATAGAAAGTCTTCTGATATGGACCAAGGTGAGCGATGTGGCCCATGGGCCTCTTGTGCATTGGTCTGAGAGCTGGCCGGTTTAGAGAAATTTCACTGTATAAGAGAAAATTACATGTTTGTGTACAAATGTTCTATAAAAAGTGACCAATGTCCAGTTTTCAGGAATGACTGTTTTGTGAGAATTTCTTCGTAAAGAAGTGTACAAATTTCTGCTGGGACTTTAAAAATCGGCCGATATTCAGGGAGGACCAGTTTTCTGAGGGGCCGGTTTGGAGGCCCGGTTTTCTGAGGGGCCGGTTTGGAGGCCCGGTTTTCTGAGGGGCCGGTTTGGAGGACCGGTTTTCTGAGGGGCCGGTTTGGAGGACCAGTTTTCTGAGGGCCAGTTTGGAGAAGTTTCACTGTATATTCCCATGCCATTGAGAGATTTTAAAAAAAGAAATGGTTGCCATCACTTTCACAGCTAATGCCCCTTTAAAATCAACACTGAATAAACATATTTTAAAGAATAAACTAAGTATATACAATTTTACAAACAAGTGCTATTTTATTAACTTTTACTTTTTATTTAAGAGGTAGTTAAGAAGCAGGTACAGTTTCTACAGTCATCTGGCCCAGAAAATTGATGATTTCAATAGGAGTCCCAAAATCTGCCATTCCAATAAAGAATATATAAGCAAACCCAAACTACATTTAATTTGATCCAAAATTACTTCATGCTATAATGTAGGGCTGGGACGATTCAGGGTTAGCTCGATTTGGTTCGGTTTCAATTCAGAACAGCACGGTTCGGTTATTTTCGATTCGGTTCATGTTAGGTCCAGTTTATCTACTGACAGCACAAAAATGAACAATTTTAATGAGTAGCATATTTGATTTAATTTTATTCAAGTTATATAACTTTATGTCGGCATTTGTAAACATCATATATATCTATTTATAATGACATTTTATAACTTTGATAGAAAAAAGAAAACATTGACAGTCTATTAAAATTTGTTACATTAATGTGCTGCATAAGTTTTGGATTATTAAACAAATCTAAAGTGAATCTAAAATGTATATGATATTGTTTTCATTGATATGTTAAAATTCAACAATTCTATCAATTGAGAGTCTTTTAAAATCTTTCCTTTATTGATTTACTTCTCTCATATCTGTGTCATTACCTACGGTGTTGATTTCACTCCACCACTGACAGAAATGCTAAATGACATGTAAAGATAAACTGCAATGATCTTACGGACCATATTCTGTTGGTATCTGAGTGGTGAAAATGCTAACTTTCAACACAGTAATGATTTAAATCTCTGTTGCATAAAAAACCACATGTTCTGCACTTCACTTGGATGCCATTCTATTTGTTGTTTTGGTGTATGTAAAATCTAAACCGAACCGAAATCCGGAATTTGTAATCGGTGCATCGAATCGAATGATATGAATCGCGGTGCACCGAAATTTTTGGTGCACCGCACAGCCCTACTATAATGACAAGAGCGTGAAGTTGACATAAAATTGCCAAAAATGCCAAAATCAATGAAAAAAATCATAAATTTAGGGGGGTTTCCTTTCAGAAAAATGCAGCCCATGCGTCGAGCAAATTCATATTCAAATACATTTTTGATCGTCTATTGATAAACAATAGATATTAATTTCATTTTGCTCGACAGATGGGCACATCTTTTCCTAGGCAATAATCTGGATGAAATTTAACAGTTATTAAGCTCTTTTTGAAAAGAGGCGGGAAAAAGTCTTATTCATGACATAATAATGCTATCAAATAAGCAATAACTTTGATTTAAGTTGAGAGAGTATACTTGGCATATATGTAACTTACTTAAAACACAGATCAAACTTAATTCAAGACACATTTAAAACAGAGAAATTTGTTGGGCCTTTTTATATACAGTGGGTTTCGGTTAACCCAATAACCCATTTGTCAGGGAAAATTTATCCGATTATCAGGATATTTGACTAGCCGAATGGCTATTTACACTCACAAAACTCTATACATCTCCGAAATATCGATGTCTTTGAAGGTACAAGAAGGGTTTCACAGTGCAACTTAATATTACAACGAAATATGTTATATATATCGGTATTATTACGTTTGATTCATAACTGCATGTGTATTTATTACTATTTTTCTAACCGTAATGGTTTATTGTCATTTTGCTTACTTTTATTAGACTTTATCCAATTTTGAATGTCTTTACTTTACCGCAAACAGCTCACTGAGCTGCCATTGTGAACCGGAAGTACAATGTATAAAGAACAGAAGTTATAATGCAAACCTATTTTTTCTGGATTGTATTTACCATTTACCTTTGTTGTTTTAATTTTAATTGATTCTCACACCCCATGCTGCCAGGTACATGACACAAGACAAAACTGTCCATAAACACAAGCCCCTTAATTAGCTTACCCGTCCAGGTAACTTGCTGTGGGGCATGCAATTGATGTGGGTAGCTTAAATTAGCAAGTGCTTGGGAGCAATCTGAGTGACTTCTCACCTGTGAAACTGTTTTATCTGTATAAACAATGAATTAAGGGTCTAAAGGTGTGAAATTGTAAGGATAGAGACCGAAATTGTATATTACAGAGTTTTTCTACTATTAGGTTAGCCGGATGTTGAAACTTTGCTTATCAGAATAAAATATAAAGGAATATATAGAAAATGGTTCAGTGCAGCAATATTATATCAGATTGGCCGAAATATCCGAATGTGCGAAATCTGATTAAGTGAAACCCACTGTATACAATTATACCTTGTTCTTTGTATGATGTTTCATACAAAGCAGTTTGTTACTGGGCATTTTTAAGGGGGGGGGGGGACCGCTGAGTATGCATTAAAGAATTGCTGTAGTGGATATTTTTGGTTGTCTGTGCAGCTAATATTGGTGTTGTAATTCAATGTTTTAAAGATTTTTTTTTTTTTTCCAGATTGATAAAAGGCGATCGATTGTTGATGGAAGGACCCCTTTAGACGTCGCTCTAGAGAAGAACAACATTGAGGCAGCTAAATTGATTTATGCTGATATGAATAAACGGGACAATAAACGTCTTAAAACAGGCTGTGTTCCTTATCTGCTCTCCACCATTGACACAGGAAGGTGGGTGTATTTCACTTTTCTCAGACACAGGAAGGTGGGTGTATATTACATTGACACAGGAAGGTGGGTGTATTTCACATTGACACAGGAAGGTGGGTGTATTTCACATTGACACAGGAAGGTGGGTGTATTTCACTTTTCTCAGACACAGGAAGGTGGGTGTATATTACATTGACACAGGAAGGTGGGTGTATTTCACATTGACACAGGAAGATGGGTGTATTTCACATTGACACAGGAAGGTGGGTGTATTTCACATTGACACAGGAAGGTGGGTGTATTTCACTTTTCTCAGACACAGGAAGGTGGGTGTATATTACATTGACACAGGAAGGTGGGTGTATTTCACATTGACACAGGAAGATGGGTGTATTTCACATTGACACAGGAAGGTGGGTGTATTTCACATTGACACAGGAAGGTGGGTGTATTTCACATTGACACAGGAAGGTGGGTGTATTTCACATTGACACAGGAAGGTGGGTGTATTTCACATTGACACAGGAAGTTGGATGTATTTCACATTGACACAGGAAGGTGAGTGTATTTCAAAATGACACAGGAAGGTGGGTGTATTTCAAAATGACACAGGAAGGTGGGTGTATTTCAAAATGACACAGGAAGGTGGGTGTATTTCACTTTTCTCAGACACAGGAAGGTGGGTGTATTTCACTTTTCTCAGACACAGGAAGGTGGGTGTATTTCACTTTTCTCTTCATGGATACAGATATTGCACTGACATTCTGTCATAATCTCCCTCTCAGAGTAATAAATAATCAGTTCACATGTCAGATGGATTGGTGCACCATGACCTACTTTAAGGGTTTTCTATTCAGAATATGTATGATATCAATTCAGAGTGGATAATGTGCTTACAGGTCCATCAGGTGTATGTAATGTTTGCGGTACTCTTGTTTAACAAAAATAAAATGTTCATGAAATTATAAAGGATTTAGTTAATATTTTTGAAATATCATTTCTTTAGTTATTTGAACAATTCAAGAGATATATTGAGAAGTTGTTGAACAAAAGTTGACATGAATAAACATTTGCATAGTCTAGTCAATCTAGCTCAAAAATGAGCAAAACCTCAAACTAATTGCAACAGAAATGAAATTTTGATTATTCATGCAAGAAAACACATGCAAACAACATATTAAAAATCGGCTTTTGTATTTCCATGGGAAAATTGGAATTTTGGGGTAAAAGGATGTGTTTTTTCATGAAAATCGCTAAAAACTGAAAATTGAAGAAAATGTCCATTTTATGTAAGATACAGTAAGGGCTATTCCAGAAATAAATACATGGGGGGGTCGGGAGGCACCTTTTGTATATACCAAGCACCCATAAAAAAAAAAAAAATATTACCCCATGACCCATCAAATTAATAAACTCATTTTACAATGACCCATCTAATAAAAAAAAAAAACTAACCAGACCCACCACAAAAATATTTTTAAAAATGAAAACGGGACAAATCTCGCGAGGTTTTCGGGACAAACATTCTAGTCAATGACGCGGTAATGCCTGTGCGACATTGTATCACAGTAGTTCTGAAGAAACGATGTCACATCAACAATCAAAGGCATCTATGGCGGGAATGTTGGAAAGATTGGGAGTCCAAACGATGCTATTATCATGAAATGGGTATGGATATGTTTTTCCACGAATCGTTGGTCTTCTAATGGAGCCCGCGCCCGGAGGCCTCTAAATCACCATCACACTGACTGATAAATATAACGCATCGGTACCCTCGTATAAATCAACTAAGGTTTGCCTATTTTTATTAGAAAACGGAATACCTATTGGTTTCAAAATATTCCCAAAATCGATGCACTGTGAACTGTGATAATCTACAGAACAGAGTTCGCCGCCATCACGTCCAAAGGGACCCTACTAAACGCGCCTTTAATTTGAAGAGTGCCGTAATGGAAAGTTATGCGCTGCAAAGAGCGACAACTCGAATAGTTCTATGTTATTTCCGATTTCGAAAGTAGCATTTCGAAAGCACGTTTTCAATTTTCCCTCCGATGTTTTGTAACCAACACGACAAGAGCGACAATAAAAATATTCTGAAAACTCAACACCCACGTGGCACAAAATAAAACAATAGAAACTACCCACTACCCATAATAAATATTTTTTTAACAGTCCAACCACAGACCAATTAAAATATGAAAAAGTACGACCACCCACACAAAAAAATATCGTTTGCCGCCCGACCCCCCCCCCATTTGATCATTTCTGGAACAGCCCTAAAAATAAGTTTCATATCTCAAATTTCAACCTGGAAATGTTCGATTAATTTTTTTTTACAGCAGAATATATTCTTTCTTTGACTAATTTTTGGGTAAAATCTTGCTTTTTTGAATATAATTGTTAAAGGTTGAAATTTTAAGAAGAAAACCCACATTTTGTCATACATTTGAGTCTACCAATTAAAAAATTGAAGTTAGGATTTATTTTAAAAACTGCTCAACAAGTAAGATATATAGATTATTGGCAATATATATGAAAAATACCATTTTAGGTAGGAAAACCTACCTTTTTCTAGAACAAAAATAGTGAAAAACTGGAAATGATAGGAAATGACTGTTTTATAAAAGAGATGACAGTGATTTTTTAAGAATAAAACGTCCAAATCCACAACTAAATTTTCTGCACCAAAATGTAATCTTCATTTTCCAACAAAAATCATTAAAAACTGGATTTTGGAAGAAAATACTTTTTCCTGTCCATTAGGCATATATGAGTTACCACATGAAGATTTATACATTAAAATAAACTGTTAACACAAAACAAGTGCCCCTTCAAAAATGGTCTGTAAAAGATGACCTACATTTTTGCAGTTACTCCCCTTACATCGGAAGTTGGAGGCGCGCTTACCATTCCGGTCCTATGTTTCACATAAATACATGTAGTATTTTAAAACAAACAGTGTATAGTAAAGCTTACGTTACCAAATTCTTTATTAAGCTTAGTTTTAAAAGTTTGTACTACATCTATGACGAAACAAGGTTCAGTTTCTTCGATTTTATAAAGAAATCTTTAATACGTGCACTTCGTCAAGTTCTAGAGTTTGGGAAAGAGGGGGGGGGGGGGGGGTTATAGCCGTATTTGATGTTTAGTTCTATCCAAATTATTGTGCAATTAATACCGAGAATTTCAGGAGTAATCTGTTTTAAAAACAATGGACACATAGAATTAAAAGCAAAATGAATCAGGCACGCAGCATCGTAAAAAAAGGGGGGTGGAGATGTGAAGATAATTTCACAATATTACCTGAAAATTAACAAGTAAATTTTAATCCAAAGTTATAAAAATCCTTCTTGGGGGGGGGGGGGGGGGGCTAAGGTTGTTCTCTCAGTTCAATTTTACACTTCCACTGTGTACAGTTCACGACAATGCTATTTTTAAAAAAAAAAAAGAGGAGGGAGGGCAACCAATCTGTCTAAAAATCGACCTCTGTACGTAAAAATTTATCAACTTTGCATGTAATGATAAAAGGTGTAGAGCCATTATTGCTACGTGCCTGATAATTATATAAGTGATCATTTGAGTAATTGCAGTACAGTTCCGTCCATGTTTTTACAAGTACAACGGCTAGTGTCACAATTTGCCTTGCATTTACAGCGAAAAACGTTCAAAAGTTTATCTGGCGCGACTTGTAATTTAGTTTTAACGGATACAAGAATTGCTGAAAGCAGTGATAATTAAGCCCCAATTCGAAGGATCCAAATTAATCATTTCTTTAGTCCACTCTATGACTTAAAAAAATCTTGCAGTGCTCCTTTTCTGCAGCTGTAGTTAGTAGTTAGTGGCAATGACTGAACTTATAAAAATGATATTGTGTTAGACAATTCTTCACAAAGCAAATCTCCTATAAGTGTCTCTATGGTATTCCATCGTACAAAGTCGATATGACATCGACACCAGAATATATCTTTTTCTCAATGAAATCCTCATATAGGAAGGTGAAGATAACGAACAGTGATCCATCTCGTAACTCCTTTAAGCAATACAAAATAGAGAGGTGGGCAAACACGGACCCCTGGATATACCTGAAGTGGGATCAGGTGCCTATGGGCTATAAGGAGTAAGCACCCCCTGTTGACCGGTCACACCCGCCGTGAGCTCTATATCTTAATAAGGCAAACGGAGTTACCCTTATTCAATATCATTGTGCCAAAAATGGCCTAACAATCTATATGAAACAAGTCAGACAGATTTGACTCAATGATAGGTTGTATTGGCAAAGTAGATTGTTATAACGACCATACAATTCGCGAAATGCTGACTTTAAACGAAACAGTTGAAACCCCTTCACCATCAACTTGTTTGTCAGTAGCCTGCCTCCATTTAAAAACTAATCATATACAGAATTTTTACGCGATTTGTCTACATTTTGACTATACAGGACCTGTTCCGATGCCGAACATTCTTGACTTTGTGTCGCATCCTGTGAATGCATGTAGAAAGGGCAAGGATTGACAGACTTCGTTTCCTAAAAAGACGTCTGGTTTTAACAATATTCTTCACTTAGGGGAAAGATCAAAAATTCAATGTCTCACAAAAAACTAAGTTCACATAGTTTTCACCAAGAACCCCCCCCCCCCCCCCCCCCCCCCAACCCCCCTTTAAAACTTAATATGACAAATGTTGAAACTAATCGAATAACAAGAAAAGAAACGTACGATTATAAATAACACTCTGTATACCTTTTCTACTGTTTATTCACAAATGAAAGTGTACATTAAATCTATTAAATGTTCATTAATATGATTTAAATATTTTGTGGTATTCAACAGTCGCTTGTCTTTTTCCTTTTTCCACTAAAGTGTAATCGATGTCGGATGAAAGATACTTGCGGGAGTTTTTTTCCCTCCCCCTAACTAATTGAATTTAAATTTTCATCCGACATTGATTTCGTCCCTTAGGGCAGTTATGTTTATTTCAGAGTTCGTTGCTATTTCTGTGCTTTATATATAGACATTTCAAACACAATGTGCATTTTGTATGATTCTCTAAAATTTACGATAAATAACTGTATCCCATTTCCATTCTCAATGATCGTGTGCCAGCTTGTCGAGAATTCCATCGTCATCGAAAACAAGTTTTGTCTTGAATAGATGGCCGGGCGGTCTAGCGCGCTGTTCGCATGCTGCTAGGAGATGTGGTTCCGCAGGTTGTGAGCCCAAGACTAATTAGAAAGAGTAACTACTTGATTTTACATCAAATCATGATACTATGCGCAAGTGTTTACTTACATTGATTTTTATTATTTATATTATCAATGGTTTATTATCATTATTACCCATGAATGACTTCCCAAACCTGAATTTGAAAAAGAAAAGCAAAAATACTTTACTTACTTAGTTTTATTAAAGTTTTTAATACAAAACGCTTGCTCAAATGATGAAGATACAAAATAACTGAAACTTTTAACCCGAATGGCTTTCCATACTTTCTTTTTTAACAACCGTAATTCCCCCTTGTAAATTGACACTAATTCTTTAAGATTTCATTTATAATTGATTATTCATAACTTCTAAAGTAAATATTGTGTTTTATAATTAAAATTAATTCAGTAGAGGGTCAAACAAAATATTTTGAAGCTTTATTCGCGAAAGTTTCCCGGGAATGGAAGTCGGCAAAGAATATGAGATGCTGCGCAATATTGTATGTATATAGAAGGTCTTAAAATCACCTTTTTAATACAACTGTTAAGCTGTTTAATCGCGGTTTTATTACATGCACTTTAGATCGTCGTGTATAACTTTATTCCGATGACTGTCACAGTTAAGTTACTCCCCTTTACGTGTATGGCGTGCCGTAAACATCACAAATTATCGATGGTTTACTAAAACATTTAAGTCTAAATTTTAAATATTTCCCATTGTCCGATTTTGTCCGATTTTTTGTATGTTGTTAATCACGCTTTTGTTTATTAAATTCCGTCGAGTTTGTTTCTGTTGCAATTACTTTGAGGTGATTTGCTAGATTGACTAGACTATTGTTGCAACCCACAGCTGAAATGTACGCTTCTCTACCTTGGGGAGGAACATACATTTCATCCGTAGCTTGCGACGATGAAACATCTGATGGGCGTATCGTGTGCCAAGGCGGTGCACTTGATTACACATGCAACATATTCTTCATAGTTACAAACCTAAGATGTTAAGTTGTATTTTATTGCTTGATAAAAACACTGATTTTTATATCTAACATGAAAACTTGTATTTTTAAAGATAATAAATCAAATTACCATGTACGAAATATAGATTCAGTGTATAAGGAATTGATGTCAAGTTTGTACTGTGAGGAAATGCCGTTTGGCTTGTTGGATGACGGTTTTGACAGTATCTGCCATTTTTTTTGTAGCTACAACAGAGCATCACTTGGCGTTAGAGCGGTATGGAAACTGAACACTGCCCGTGGTAACAGACAGGGCAATTCTGCATTTTTGTTGGTGAGTCTTTAACACCTATCTTTAGATGGGACATATTATGATACAAGATGTCTTATACACCTATTTTTAGATGACAAAGCTTGTGATGGGCGTATTATGTAACCAACAAAAGTTTGTGATGGGCGTATTATGTACCCAACAAAAGTTTGTGACGGGCGTATTATATACCCAACAAAAGCTTGTGACGGGCGTATTATGTACCCAACAAAAGCTTGTGATGGGTGTATTGTATACATAACAAAAGCTTGTGACGGGCGTATTATGTAACCAACATAAGCTTGTGATGGGCGTATTGTATACCCAACAAAAGCTTGTGACGGCGTATTATATACCCAACAAAAGCTTGTGACGGGCGTATTATGTAACCAACAAAAGCTTGTGACGGGCGTATTATGTAACCAACAAAAGCTTGTGACGGCGTATTATGTAACCAACAAAAGCTTGTGACGGGCGTATTATGTAACCAACAAAAGCTTGTGACGGGCGTATTGTATACCTAACAAAAGCTTGTGAGGGGTGTATTGTATACCCAACAAAAGCTTGTGATGGGCGTATTGTATACCTAACAAAAGCTTGTGACGGGCTTATTATATACCCAACAAAAGCTTGTGATGGGCGTATTATATACCCAACAAAAGCTTGTGATGGGCGTATTGTATACCTAACAAAAGCTTGTGATGGGCGTATTATATACCTAACAAAAGCTTGTGATGGGCGTATTATATACCCAACAAAAGCTTGTGACGGGCATATTATGTACCCAACAAAAACTTGTGACGGGCGTATTATGTACATTACATAAGCTAGCTTATGATGGATGTATTATGTATCGTTTCCGGTATTCTTGCTAACCATTTTGAATACGGTATGCAAATGCCCGAATGTGGGTGCGAATTTTTATGCACCCAAATTAAAGGTTAAGATACAAAAAAAGTTATGGTATTTAGATAATTCAGCAAAATGAAGTCTGGCCAATTTATATGAAGTAGATCATAGAATTGAATTGTATTCAGTAATCAAGAGAGAATTTGGTCTGATTCCAGGAACTAATGCAGACTCTAGTATATAAATTGTAATTGTGATCACTTTTGTAAGGGTGGGAATATAATGGCGGATTGAAACTGTTTTCTTTAAATGACTTTATTGTGATGATGTTGATAGATAGATATATATATATCAGAATTGTATGCAAATATCCTATGTAGTTTTTTTTGTAGGATCAAGTTTTTGAATATTTTGTACTCACAGTTTTATTTTATATGCAACAGGAGAGTGAACACCCTGAATATGATTTCCGGATTAAACACTGTCTGTTGAGTGGTGTGAAAAAAGAAACCCTTACTGCTTTTGCACAGCTGACAAAGGACAATATGGTAGTTATCTCCCTGTTTAGTTTATCAGAAAACTTGGAAAATATCCGTAATTATATACATTACTCTATTGAAATGTTAATGAAGATTTTCAAAAAGAGTCAGGTTTGTTGCCTTCTTTCACAAACATGAATATCTTTAGGATAGGGAGCTGATGGAGATGATTCATCTGGCTGTTAGCCGAGGTCACTTGGAACTTTCAGCGAAACTAATGGATGATGCCTTTAAAAATGGTGGATATGGCTTCAATTTCCTGCACAGAGATGTAACTAGAACTATTTGTACTCGTTAAGTTACCTGCAAATTCTCACCATGTCACAATAGTTGGTAATGTGGTAGCTTTTCTGTTTCAGGTTTTGAATTTTACCAATGAAGATCTCAAGTCATTTGGAGGTGCTTCGGTCAGGAAAAAGCCAATTGATAATGCTATGGTGTGTATGTTAATATAGGGCATCTTCTGATTGAGATTTACACCGTTACGTTAATTGATTTACATAACGGTCTTTTGTTTGTGTGAACTCTTCGGCGATTTATAGTTGTGAGCAAAATCTTTAAAGATAGTTGAAGTTTAAATAGGATGCTGAGTTCATCGTTTTGGCCACAATATAAGATCTGATATTCTCCACATTCATTTAAGTTTTTTTTTATAAACAAAATTTCTTGATCTTTCAGAATAGTTGTATCATTGTTAATTTAACAATAATTAAATGATTTTTTTAATTCTCAACAAGTACATTTTTTTCTTCTTGATTTTCTCTAGATAACTCCCCTTCACTGTGCTTGTATAAACCCCAATGTTAAATACTTGGAGAAACTGCTTTCGATAGAACCAGATTATACCATTGACGACAAGTATGGGAGGAAGCCGATTCACTTTGCAGCAGCCTGTAAAGGAACAGGGCCCCTGGAACTGTTGCTGAAGAAGTAAGTTAAGGGGGAACAACACCTTGTCACAGATTTCCAACACCGCCACTGTATTATACATGTACTGATTGTGTAGTTTACATTCATGACAAATTTGTTTAATGTGTCATGCCTTCTTAAGAAAATCAAATTTTATCGGTGTTTAATGAGTTTGACACATGAAAATATTTCATGCACGTACAGCAAAACTTGAGAGATTTGACAGGTGTGAAGAACTGGGGAAAACAATCACTTGGGATGATAGTAGGGTCGGAATTTACAGTGATTTGTAATACACAGGTATTGGATTAGACGGTTTGATCTGTATGAAAATCTGGTCTCTTTTATTTAGAGGAGCCACGCCTAATGATGTGACGAAGAGAAAGGTTACTCCTCTACACTCTGCCTGTTACGCTGGTCGGAGTGAAAATGCTGAAATCCTTCTTAAAAAAGCTAAATCAAGTATGGATATCTGATAAATTTTCATGATTGATTTTTATGCCCTCGAGATCAAAGATCGGGGAGGGGGCATATTGTTTTTGTCCTGTGTCATTCTGTCATCTTGTTTGTAACTTTAACCTTGTTAATAACTTTTGAACAGTAGAGCTTTGATATTTCACATGAATATTCCTTATGACAAGACCTTTCCGTGGGTACCAACATTTTTGACCCTGTGACCTTGACCTTGGAGTTTTACTACTTTTTGAAAACTTTAACCTTGCTAATAACTTTTGAACAGTAAGTGCTAGAGCTTTGATATTTCACATGAGTATTCCTTGTGACAAGACCTTTCCATTGGTACTTAACCTTTTGACCTTGACATTTGACCTACTTTAAATAAATTTGACAATGGTCATAACTTCTAAATGGTAAATATTAGAGCTTTCATGTTGCACATAAGCATTTCTTACTACAAGATCTTTCTACTGGTACTAAGATATTTGTCCTTGTGACCTTGGCCATCTTTGGAATTGACCATTATCGGGGGCATTTGTGTTTCACAAATACATCTTGTTTAATTAATTTTTAGCTCACCTGAGCCAAAGGCTCAAGTGAGCTTTTCTGATCAAAATTTGTCTGTCGTCGTTGTAAACTTTTCACATTTTCGACTTTTTGAAATTTACATGAAAACTTCCTGACATAAAGCAGATTCAAGTTTGTTAAAATCATGGTCCCCGGGGTTGGATGGGGCCACAATAGGGGATCAAAATTTTACATACAAATATATAAGGAAAATCTTTAAAAATCTTCTTCTCAAGAACCACTGGGCCAGAAAAGCTGACATTTACATGAAAGCTTTCTGACATATTTCAGATTTCAGTTTGTTAAAATCATGGCCCCCAGGGGTAGGATAGGGTTACAAGGGGGGGGGGGGGGATCAAAGTTTTGCATACAAATACATGTATATAGGGAAAATCTTTAAATATGAGCCAAGGTGACTCAGGTGAGCGATATGGCCCTTGGGCCTCTTGTTTGTTTTTGATTTTATGAATTTTCTTTCTTTACCCCTCCCTATTTGTAAAAAAAAAAAAAAAGTCATCCTTTAGTTTTCAAGATCACAACAACTATCATTTGGTTTAATTCTTGTGATGTATAATACTCTTAGTGAATACGGATGATCAGCTGGTCTCTAAATGGGGAGAAGGTGGGGTGAACAGACCTACATGGGAGTCCGTTTGTCCAATACACATAGCGGCTCAGAATGGAGACCTTGTAAGTATCTAGGGTTTTACCATTTTAGGTCCTTCATCTTGAAATGAAATTATTGCTTCAGGTGAAATGATTTATAAAATAGTAATTCTGTAATGGAGGAGACAGTTGCATCTCCCTGTCCATTTGTCTGTCTGGTAGAATTTACACCCAGCAGGTAAAACATCTCGGAAGATACCTCAAGCTTGTACTTTGTAATGAGAACTGCGTGTCTGTGCTTGACATTTTAGGATGTACTGGATGTGTACTCTGTAATGAGAACTGCATGTCTGTGCTTGACATTTTAGGACGTACTGAATGTGTACTCTGTAATGAGAACTGCATGTCTGTGCTTGACATTTTAGGATGTACTGAATGTGTACTCTGTAATGAGAACTGCATGTCTGTGCTTGACATTTTAGGACGTACTGAATGTGTACTCTGTAATGAGAACTGCGTGTCTGTGCTTGACATTTTAGGATGCACTGAATGTGTACTCTGTAATGAGAACTGTGTGTCTGTGCTTGACATTTTAGGACATACTGAATGTGTACTCTGTAATGAGAACTGCATGTCTGTGCTTGACATTTTAGGACATACTGAATGTGTACTCTGTAATGAGAACTGCGTGTCTGTGCTTGACATTTTAGAACATACTGAATGTGTACTCTGTAATGAGAACTGTGTGTCTGTGCTTGACATTTTAGGATGTACTGAATGTGTACTCTGTAATGAGAACTGCGTGTCTGTGCTTGACATTTTAGGATGTACTGGATGTGCTTCTGAAATTCGGTGCCAACATCAACAAGTCCCTATCAGCTGGCAAGGACAAGTTAACTCCCTTGATGTTAGCTTCAGCTCATGGACATCTTGGTGTTGTCAGACGACTCATCGATGGGGGAGCCACAGTGGAACTTCTAGGTATGATAATGAATATCTTTGTCAGAGTATTGCATGTCGATGTCAACAGCTATTCTCTTTCATTGTACTTTCATTGTATTACGTATCGATGTCGACTATGTATGATGTGCATTTAATTACATAGTGAAGCAATCTAATGCTTTTCGTTCTTACAGACAAATACAAGCGAACAGCTCTAACACATGCAGTCATGAATGGCAATGCAAATGTGGCATCATACCTGTTGTATTTGGGTGCAGACCCTAACCGAGTGGATAGTTCGGGAAATTCTCTGGTGCATTATGCAGCAGCGTATGGATGGTATTTTGTTCTAAAGTTGCTTGTCAATGAGGGAGGAGCTAAACCCACGGTGGCCAATGACTGGCAGGTACATGTATGACTAAAACTTATAAACAGCCGATCTTTTTGAAGCAGTGATTCTGTGTCTTAATGTTATTTTTATCCCTCAGCTTACCCCAGTAGGTGTGGCTTATCTGAAGGGACACATGGGATTGGTGGATTTCTTACTAAAGATGCCTGGGGTTGATGTGAATTTTAAAAATGACACAGGTATGTGATTATGCTAAATTCTTGTTGGGTCGCCTGAGTCACTAAGGTGACCTAGTGTAATTGATAGTTATTCATTAAACAGCTGTTACTTCTCATAGTCTAAAATACAGATTTATTTAACATCTCAGAGAGTTAATGGAATATTTCTGTTTTGGTATAAGTTCTCAGTATCTCATTGAGTTTGTAATATTTCTGTTTGGTATCTCAGTGAGTTTGTGTAATGTTTCTGTTTGGTATCTCAGTGAGTTTGTGTAATATTTCTGTTTGGTATCTCAGTGAGTTTTGTGTAATATTTCTGTTTGGTATCTCAGCAAGTTTGTGTTATATTTCTGTTTGGTATCTCAGTGAGTTTGTGTTATATTTCTGTTTGGTATCTCAGTGAGTTTGTAATATTTCTGTTTGGTATCTCAGTGAGTTTGTGTAATATTTCTGTTTGGTATCTCAGTGAGTTTGTGTTATATTTCTGTTTGGTATCTCAGTGAGTTTGTAATATTTCTGTTTGGTATCTCAGTGAGTTTGTGTTATTCCAGGGCAGACCCTGATCAGTATAGCCTGCAGTAGTAAGATAGAGAAAGGGCTTCTGGAACAGGTCTCCTACATTCTGGATAAAGGGGCAGACCCTACAATTGTTGACATCGATGGGTTTAACGCTGTAAGTATTGCAAAGACAATGGTAAAGTTTTGAAGTATTCTTGTAAAAATAAACACTTTCTATCTTGGATAGACTCAGGCTTCTGTATTGGTAATTTATTTTGATCCTTGTAATGTGCAATTTTGAAAGGCAATAATTATCGTGTTTTAATGCACAGGTATTCATTGCACCATCAGTAAAATGTGATGACATTTAATTTTCAGTTGCATCATTTGTGTCACAATTCATCAAACAGCAAAGAGGTACATGTATGACCATGTAATATTTAATGAATGTAATACGTAATGTGTAATGAATGTTATATGTAATGATTATGATATATAATGCGCAATGAATATAATTCATAATTGTGAATATGAAATATGTGAATAGAATATTGTATGTAAAATTTAATACAATTCGTGATAAGTGATACTTTTGCATTTCATTTTCTCCCAGCATTTTCGAGTTAGATAATTAGTTTTATGTAAATTGAATTTACATAAAGGTTCTCTTTTTTTTTCCAGGATGATTCTGTTAACATTGCTAAACTGCTGATGAAAGCAGGATGTAACCTCAAAGCAAAAACTAACAACAATCAAACGGCTGTGATGTTGGCCCTCGCGAAGGTGAGGTATCTATACTCTGGTGGAAATTTACTGGCCTGAAAAAAAAATAATGCATAGATGTAGCACAAAGGGAAGTGTCACAAGGTCATTTAGAAAAGATAAAGGTCACAAGGTCATTTAGAAAAGATAAAGGTCACAAGGTCATTTAAAAAAGATAAAAGTCACAAGGTCATTTAAAAAAGATAAAAGTCACAAGGTCATTTAGAAAAGATAAAAAGTTGGGGACTGATGAAATGAAATATTTTTGTTGGAATCATAGCTGTAATGCATGGACTGTATCTCATATCCAATATGTCAGAAGGTGGGAGTATGACGTGGCTTCATAATCACCCAGTGTCATGTTTTATGTCCAATTTCCAGGACAACCTGAAAATGTGTTATTATAATTTATTACACAACTGTACCATTTCCGAGTTCATAATGCGGGTTCGGAAAAACGATATGAACTCGTTGAACAGGTTAATAATTATACAAATCATGTAGGTCAATCACATGTATTCATGCGCCACGTAAACAAAACAACGTGACATCCTTTGAAGTTGGTGACTGTTAAAATTGACTGTTGGGGGAATGCAATTGTAACCAAAGTTGTTCCAAGATGAGTTTGTTTTTTATGAAGTGAAATAAGCAGCATTGACTTTCAAGCAGAACTATCAAGCGACGGGCTAAGTTTAATTCCCCAAATGGTGACGGAGCAGATGATGTTAAACAATAACAACATGAAAATGCAAAATTGTGTGTACCGACATAGATACAAAATTGTCAACTTTCTAGTTTTACTACAAACATTATTCAAGTCTATCATAATTATTCCTGTTTCATTTGTTGTAATATAATGACATCACTTCATATTAAGATTTAAAGATTAAAATTTCAATTTAGCTATCACGTTGATGTATTTATCTTTAGATCTTATTTCTTGTATTCAAGGACATTTTTCAGACGATGCATTGAGGTCAGGCTGACCTCGAAATGAAAACAATCACATGAAATGGAAAGTAACTAAAACATGCGTTTATTGATAGTTGTGTGATAAATTAAATCTTGCACTCATGTGTATGGCATATATGAAATTCGTTACTGGGTTTAATTATATCGCTCACCAAGGCTCAGGAAATATTAAAACGGCAACTCATTTCATAAATTTCATATGCCATAAGCACTCGTTCAAGATGCTCTATTTACTTTATGCCTGATTTCCATGACCACCAGATATGTCATGACAATCATTCATTGTCTGATTTTTGAGACAACTGGATGCATCATGATCATTGTTCAAGGTCATGTTTAGTGGGTATAAGATTACTTATACTGACACATCATGTAGACTGTATTTAGTAAAGTTTTAAATTAAGGGGTACCCATGAATAGTGATTTCATAATGTCTCACTTTATCACAGGTAAACACAAAGTTAGTGAAGTTTTTGATAGAGGAAGGGGGAACAATCACGACGGAGAAGAATGACAAGGGACAGAACTCTTTGCACTTGTTGACGATGCACTGTACTAGCTTGGAGCTGGCATCTCTTCTGAGGACTTTTCATAAAGAAGTGAGTTATTCAGTAATTACGAATGTCTTCAACTCGATTCAGCATGCCCCTATGACACTCGTAATTTAACCATTATTGGAAGAAAGCTGTGAAACATATATTTGCTTACTTAGAAGAATCAAAGAATCAAATTTGATCCTCTACCTTTTCTAAACAAATGCATAAAGATTTGCATCCCTATTGGTTTTTTATGCCAAAATCAATAGAAATTCCAAAATACTTTGTGAAACAAATTCCAGTTACACAAAAATACCAAGGATGTTTGTAGAATGCTGTAATAGATGTATGCTTTGTTGTGAGAGAATGTCCTGCTTTGTTGGTAGAGAATGCCCTGCTTTGTTGTGAGAGAATGTCCTGCTTTGTTGTGAGAGAATGCCCTGCTTTGTTGTGAGAGAATACCCTGCTTTGTTGTGAGAGAATGTCCTGCTTTGTTGTGAGAGAATGCCCTGCTTTGTTGTGAGAGAATGCCCCGCTTTGTTGTGAGAGAATGTCCTGCATTGTTGTGAGAGAATACCCTGCTCTGTTGTGAGAGAATGTCCTGCTCTGTTGTGAGAGAATGTCCTGCTCTGTTGTGAGAGAATGTCCTGCTTTGTTGTGAGAGAATGTCCTGCTTTGTTAGAGAATGCCCTGCTTTGTTGTGAGAGAATACCCTGCTTTGTTGTGAGAGAATGTCCTGCTCTGTTGTGAGAGAATGTCCTGCTTTGTTGTGAGAGAATGTCCTGCTTTGTTGTGAGAGAATGCCCTGCTTTGTTGTTAGAGAATGTCCTGCTTTGTTGTGAGAGAATGTCCTGCTTTGTTGTGAGAGAATGCCCTGCTTTGTTGTTAGAGAATGTCCTGCTTTGTTGTTAGAGAATGTCCTGCTTTGTTGTGAGAGAATGTCCTGCTTTGTTGTGAGAGAATGCCCTGCTTTGTTGTGAGAGAATGCCCTGCTTTGTTGTGAGAGAATGTCCTGCTTTGCAAACAAAATATGGTAACATTTGTTAGTGTGTGTTACCTAGCAAGCAAGAGTAAGAAACCACTGCACTGAGGGAGGGGAGGTCATCAAACTCTCATGGCAAGTTGTCATATTCTATTGATTATAAAGGTCAAGGCTATTGATTGCAATTGTGGTGGGCAGAATATGCATTCAAAGCCATAGGATTAGTGCCGTCAGGTTTTTAGAAAACATCCTCACCTCTGTAGGGGCGCTGGAAAGTTCAGAATATGGATTATAGATTTAAATTCATGATACCGGTTTGTGCCAAATTTCCAAATCTTTATCTCTGTATCAACAAGGTACTGAGTGAATGATGTGGCCTGTGAGTCTATTTTGCGTGAATGCAGATATATGTATTCAACTATCAATAAAACTTGTTGGTGCTATAGTGAATCTAACATTACCCTGTTTGATATACACTTCAGGCTTCCAAGAATGATGTGAAAGAAAATGGCATTGATGACAGAATGGATGGCGTGAAGAATGCCCCCACCACCAAAGTGCCTAGTCTGAAGAAACAGTCGTCTTTCCAGTCGGCCTTGGGCGTTCTCCAACAGATGGTCAACGAGTATGATGATCAAGGCTTCACCCCACTCCTCCTGGCCTGTGAGAAGTACAAGGACTACATGAAAGAACGCAGGCATGATGTAAGTGTAATTATGTGAACTATGCCTGTTTTATGCACTGTGAATCGTGTTGGTTTTATCGTGAACCATTCAAGTTCTATCATGGGCAGTGAACCTGTGTAAATTTTATTATGGGCTGTGAACTGTTTTATTATGGGCTGTGAACTTGTGTAAATTTTATCATGGGCTGTGAACCCGTGTAAATTTTATCATGTGCTGTGAACCTGTGTAAATTTTATCAAGGGCTGTAAACCCGCGTTAATTTTATAATAAACTGTGCAGTGGGTCATATTAAGGTATTGACTTGTCCATCTATTAATTTTATTGAATGGAATTTATACTCAAATCGTGTCAAGATCATATCTTGCACACTGAAGCCTAGGACTATCAAACTTGGGCAATTGATGGATTCGGGGGGGGGATCTCTCTTTCAAATATTATGGCTATACATAGTCAAATCATGTCCAGATCAGAATATCTTGCACTGAAGTCTAGGACCATCAAACTTACATGTAGGTCAGTTGGGGGGGGGGGGGGGGGGGGGGATGATCCTCAACCCAAATGTAGGTCTATGTGACCTCATTTTAAAGAGTTTTAATGGGTATACAAAGGGAAATAGCCACACCTGGTCAACTGCTGGGTCTTTGGTGGAAGGTGTGTCTTGAGATGCAAACATAATTAGATATGCATCATGTACAATGCAATGCCAAACGGGCGTATCATGTACCCCCGTGGCACACTGTATTATCATGTGCCATGAACCATTAGTTTTTCTCATCTGTTGTTAACCATGTTCATGTAAGTTTTATCATTTATACTATATTTATGCCCCCCTTTGAAAAAGAGGGGGCATATTGTTTTGCACCTGTCGGTCGGTCGGTATGTCGGTCGGTCTGTAGACCATGTGTTGTCCGCTCAATATCTTGAGAACCTTTCACTTGATGATAATGATATTTCATATGTGGGTTAGTTATGAGTAGAAGAGGATCCCTGTTGTTTTTCAGGTCAAAAGGTCAAAGGTCAAGGGTCAATCTACTCTGGACATAGGAATATAATGTCCGCTCAATATCTTGAGAACCCTTTGTTTGAAAGACATCAAACTTGGCACACTGGTACATCCTAAGGAGTAGATGACCCCTATTGATTTTGAGGTCATATGGTCAAAGGTCAAGGGTCAAACTGGGCATAGGAATATACTGACCATTCAATGTCTAGAGAACCCTTTGCTTGACAGACATCAAACTTGGTACGCCAGTACATTTTCAGAAGAAGATGACCCCCATTGATTTTGAGGTCACATGGTCAAAGGTCAAGGGTCAAACTGGACATAGGAATATACTGTCCGTTAAATATCTCGAGAACCCTTTGCTTGACAGACATCAAACTTGATACACTGGTACATCTTCAAGAGAAGATGACCCCTATTGATTTTGAGGTCACATGGTCAAAGGTCAAGGGTCAAACTTGACATGGGAATATAATGTCTGCTCAGTATCTCGAGAAGCCTTTTCTTGACAGACATCAAACTTAGTACACTGATACGACTTCAGGAGAAGATGACCACTATTGATTTTGAGGTCACAGGGTCAAAGGTCAAGGGTCACACTAGACAGGAATATACTGTCCGTTCAATATTTTGAGAACCCTTCGCTTGACAGACATCAAACTTGGTACACTGGTACATCTTCAGGAGAAAATGACCCCTATTTATTTTGAGGTCACATGTTTAAAGGTCAAGGGTCAAACTGGACATAGGAATATACTGTCCGTTCAATATCTTGAGAACCCTTTGCTTGACAGACATCAAACGTGGTACACTGGTATGTCTTCAGGAGAAGACGACCCCTATTGATTTTCAGATCACATGGTCAAAGGTCAAGGGTCAAACTGGACATTGGAATATACTGTCTGCTCCATATCTTGAGAACCCTTTGCTTGACAAACATTAAACTTAGTACACTGGTACATCTTCAGGAGAAGATGACACCTATTGATTTTGAGGTTGCGTGGTCAAAGGTCAAGGGTTAAACTGTACATGGGAATATACTGTCCGCTCAATATCTTGAGAACTCTTTGCTTGACAGACATCAAACTTGGTACACTGGTACATCTTCAGGAGAAGATGACTACTAATTATTTTATGGTCACATGGTCAAAAGTCAAGGGTCAAATTGGACATAGGAATATACTGTCCGTTCAATATCTTGAGAACCCTTTGCTTGACAGACATCAAACTTGGTACACTGGTACATCTTCAGGAGTTGATGACCCCTATTGATTTTTAGGTCACATGGTCAATCCACTCTTGACATAGGAAGATATTGTCTGCTCAATATTTTGAATTGATGATACTACTCTCAATTAAATAATGTGTGTGTGTATTACCCTTTTCAATTTTGCACCATGGGGGGCATATGTGTTTTACAAACATCTCTTGTTTACTTAAAATTCATGTTAAAAGACAGGATTGATAAATTAGAAAAATAATGATGTAAACATTTTATACCCCCATGATCTGAGACTGAGTTACATATACTTTTTGGTCTGTCTGTATTCTCTGTTTGTTTGTCCGCAAAAAAATTAACATTGCCCGTAACTTTTGAATGAATGGTGATGGGGGTTTCATATTTCACATGATTTGTCCGTATAAACTTTAACCTTGCCCGTAACTTTTGAATGAATGGTGATAGGCTTTCATATTTCACATGATTGTGTAATCCTTGTGACAAGACTTTTTTTTTTTTTTTGGTACCACAATTACTTTGCTGCCGTATGGGGGCATCAGTGTTTCCCAAATGTATCTTGTTTCTTTCTCTCTTTTTTTCTCAGAGAAATCAAGATGGAGTCCAGTACTGCTTGGATTACATAAAGACACTTATTGAAATCACTAAGGTGAAATGTAACCAGTGTGTGAAAGAAAAAGAAAAAGACAAAGGAAAATATGGTAACTATGTATACTGCATTTTTTCCCCGTATACGTGTGACTCTTGATCTCGAGAAGTGAAATTGGGGTCCTGTAAAACGTATCTCATTGTTTTCCACTCTTGATGTAGTGGTACCTAGTGCTTACTCGCCATCACACAAGCGTATAATTATTTCCACTTGTTCCTTACCTGGATAATTGTGAATTCCTGTGGCTAGCTTGGGTGTGTTCATTAGGCACATATAATGGGGACACATCACTTGTGATGCCTTATGGGATGGATAGTTAATTGTTTAATTGGTCAATTTAACCTTTCACCTGTGCCTTGTGTAAAGTCTTTCATCGGTATTGGCACTTTCAGAGTCATTTACATTTTAAGAACATCTTGTTTTATACTGTTGCTGAGGGGCGAGTGATGCCTTTGATTAATACTGAGGTTACTGATAAGGCCTGTAGGCCTCTTGTGTAGATAATAAGTAAATCATCTAACTTACAATCGCCAAAATTGTTGACACTTTTAAAAGGTGTGTGGAACATTGGATATGTGGAATGTGTGTTTTGACCTTTTGGTAAATATTATAGGTCTGTACACCCCGGGACATTTTATGGTCCAGGCAGCAGCGAAGTGGGATAAGGAGGGAAAGGGTATGAAATACTTCTTGTCACAGAAACTAAACTTAGAGAGTGCAGACACCGATGGAAAGACCCCTCTCGCTCTGGCTGTCACCCATAACTTACTGGAAATTGTAAAAATGTTGGTAAGTGTTCCGTAAGGAAGAAAGCTGGCTGGAAATCGCCAGAATGTCAACAATGTGTGGTGTACATAGACAACTGATGAATATAGGGGTAGTTTTAGGTCACTTTGTCAGAGAAACTGAAGGGGGGGGGGGGGTATCATCTTTGAATTAACTTGTGGTTATTTCATTAAAGGAAAATGTTTATTTACAAGATTTCCACTCTGAAATTGTTGATAAATCGCATCATTTTGTTTCGTAGGTAGATGAAGATGTTGATAAATTGCATCGTTTTGTTTCGTAGGGAGATGAAGATGTTGATAAATCGCATGATTTTGTATTTTAGATAGACGCAGGAGCAAAGGCTGATACAGATTATTATGTAAACAAAGAGAAAGGGACCACAGTGAGCGTGGTTAATACAGTAGCACTGTAAGTGATGGATACACCAGGGCTGTGGATTGTAGCGGCTAGCCTCGGGGCTAGGTATGGTGGCTGATTTGTGCCATTTTACACGTTATCGTCTTTTTTGTTATTTCGAGGTGAAACAACAACATTCCAAAATAACGAAAGACGACAAAATGATTATAATATTAGCTACTTTTTGCATCAAAATTACAAAACGATGACAAATTGTAAAATGACACAAATCGGCCACCATACCTAGGCTAGCTGCTACGATGTTGAACGCAACCCAAGAATGTTGTAAACAAAGGCCCTGTTGGACTGTCAAACTTCCAACATTCATTGGGAGACTGTTAGTTAGAATGTGTCATTGTTTTTACAGAAGCGGATCAGAGGAAATGTTGAAATGTTTGTTAGCCGCCGCTGGGAATGTTTCAACCTTTCAAAACACTGATACCAAGAGATCCCCGTTACATGAGCTGGCTATTAGGAAAGGTGAGTGTTTATCTGTGGGAGATTAACAATATTTACAGTCAATTCTTATAAAAGTGTGCGGTTCTATGAATATGTATTGCGTGTGTAAATTCTGGGCTAGTAGATGTCGGTTTTAGACATCTTTCAGAGTTGGACTTGGATACTTACAATGTACATGATATTTCATTGAGATAAATGAGCGCTATAGGATGAGGAATTTTTTACAGGTTCTTCAGGTACGTCCATATCACAAAAGTTGAACATGTGTGAAGCACTGCTGAAGACTGGAGCGTCTGTGAATGCCACGGATAAGTGGAACAGAACCCCTCTACACTACAGTGTCAGCTCCAACCCCGGCACAGCTGATGCCAGCACAGCATTAGAAGAGTTCCTCATAGATAACAAAGCAGATCTCTTCCTCAAGTGCAGTCTGGGTAGAACCCCACTTCACTACACTTTTGACAAAGTGGACAGGTAAATATTCTGTTTTCAGTTCACTGGCACTGACAGCTCGGGTGAGCTTTTCCGATCAAAATTTGACGGTAGTCTGTACTATACATTTAAATATATGCATATCAAATCAAACTTTTCACATTTTTCACTTCTTTTCAAGAACCACAATGCCAATTTCAACCAAACTTGGTACAATCCTTTCCAAGGATGATTAAGAAATACCAAAAATGAAGTAGGATGTTTTTAAAAAAAAAAAGGTTTTATATAGAGCCACATAACTTGAATTGCCAAGACTTGTATGAAAATTGCCTAATGTGAGGTTAAGATTTTTGTAAGCCATGGTCTTTGAAGCCAGGGTGGTGCTGCGGTGGTGGTTCAAAGTTCCACATGTACATTGTAATATATTTGAAAATGCTCTTAAGATCTTTTCCTGTACCTGCCACGGTGGCCGAGAGGTTAGAGTGTTCGCCCCGCATGCGGAAGGCCAAGGTTCGAATCCCGGCCGCGACATATGTTAAGTCGTTAAAACAGGTAGTGACAGTTTCATCGCCAAACACTCGGCATCAGGTGTGAATGTCAAGGGTCCTCAGAGATGACCTTAAAAACGGGTGTCGCAGTAGGTGTTGCACGCTAAAGAACCCTCACTGCTCAAAGGCCGTAAGCACCGAGCAAAGGCCTAAATTTGAAGCCCTTCACCAGTCTTGGTAACATCTCCATATGAGTGAAAAATTCTCTCAAGAGACTTTAAGCAACATACAATCAATCAATCTTTTCCTGTATAATATACCAGTCTCCTGATGTAGAGCACATTCAACCGTTCACAAAGGTACAATATACCAGCCTCTTAATGTAGAGCACATTCAACCGTTCAGAGTGGAACCACAGTAGAGGTTCGAAATTAAACATCGGGGGGGGGGGGGGGGGGGATTTTTTTTTTTTCTCTCTAGAACGAGGACAATGTTAACTTGATTTGCTAGAATCCTTGTGTTGCATAGGTTTTAATGTGTTATAAGGGTAAATGCAACTCTGCAGATGAGTGATGTGGCCCACAAACCTTGTCATACTGAGTTGTGCATATTTTTCATGACTGTCCTGTGCTCTGGGCAAAGATTACGTAACATTTAACGGAGTTTGATGCATGTCTTACACATGTATGTAGATTTGGTGAGTCCTCGGCTGTGGATCTGATTGAACTGTGTAGTTTACTGTAGATTTGGGGAGTCCTCGGCTGTGGATCCGATTGAACTGTGTAGTTTACTGACCGGTGCCATGAAGGGAGACCACATTGATGATGGAGATAAAAACGGACAGTCAGCTCTCCACTTAGCAGCACAAAGAGGAGCCACCATCTGCTGTGTCCACCTCCTGCAACAGGTAATTATAGATCCACCACCTACAAACAGGTAATTATAGATCCACCACCTACAGCAGGTCAGAGTTCCTGAAACTAGTAAAAAATCTGTAGGACAATTGTCCGGTAAATATTCAAAATTTACCGGACAATTGTGAAATTTACCGGACATTGTTGTTTTAAATAAAAAGAGATAAAGTTAACATAGATCGGACTAATAATTTATTTCTATTTCCATTTCATGCACAGTTTGTTCAATTGACCGACCTTTCCCCGATTCCTCGTAAGAGATGCAAACTTTACAAAACATCATATATCCATCATAGACCAGCCATTTCCAATCATCTAGCCATTTTTTTGTGGAATTTTCTTTCCCTCTTACTTCCTTTATCCCCATCATTGTCTTTCTGACCGTCTTTTTCTTTTCTTTTAGTACCTGTGGCACCCGAATTCCACTTTATCGGCCACATGCCCAATGTTGGTCAACTCCAATAGGAAATTGTCGTACGTGTGTAAAAAAAGAACCCGCGAATTTATCCGGATTAAAAAAATAAAACTACGCGTTTGTTTGGCTTTTCCCTCCACTTTTAATTAATGGTTATTTTTTGTAACTAATAAAATGACTATTACATTTAGTTATATTTGTTCTGATGTTTTTAAATTTCAAAATAGTCCATAAAATCTGCCGGACATTTTGATCGATAAAATTTGGATTTTGCCGACCCCATTCAAAATTTATCGGGGATGCCCGATGGACCGGCGCGTTTCGGGAACTCTGGCAGGTAATTATAGATCTACCACCTACAACAGGTAATTATAGATCTACCATCTACAAACAGGTAATTATAGATCTACCACCTACAGTAAGTATTTATAGATCCACCACCTAAAACAGTTAATCATTGTAGATCCACCCCCTACAACAGGTAATTATAGATTAACCTCCTGCATAGGTTAATTATCATGGATCCACCTCCCCCAGCAGGGAATTGTCATGTGGAATCCTTCCTCAATCTTGAAGGCTGACATGACCAATGTTTACACATGTATGTTATAATCATGTTAGATACTTCCCTAACCACAAAAGATGATTAGGCTAATACTTAAGCTTGGTCCTTCTTAACCATGAAAGGTGACTTGGCTAATACTTAAGCTTGGTCCTTCCTAACCATGAAAGATGATTAAGCTAATACTTAAAGGACGCAACGCATGTTTCTAAACTTTTTCATTTTTTCAGCAAAATTAATTCTTCTTATGCCTAAAACTACTTTAAATGTGTTTTAATGCGTAGTTTTCGAGTTTGAAAGCGATGAAATTCAAATCTTACGATATGCATATTTACTTTCGCTATTTTACGCACCATTATGTGTGATGTCATATGTGCCCTCGGGTTTAAAAACATCTACACTGTATTAGCCATTTCACAAACAGATTAGATTTAATCGACAAAAAACCAATTATCACATTGACAGCTTGTAAATAATATTGCATTAAGATGTTTTGTGCCGTGCTTGGGTGTACTAGTTGTCGGTAGAAAGGATTTAGACTGAGTATTTTCGAAGGAAGGTACGAGAAAAAAGATGTGGATAATTTTTTGTTGGAACAAAAGTTTTACCTTGAAAAACACTCCCAGTCACCTTTTCAAAAAACCGCTTGGACAGAGACCCTGATAAACTGCGATAAAATGGATACATACATGTATATATCGAAGCTTATAAGCACTACATACATGTAATTCTGTTCTGGTCTTCAAATTCAATACACACTCGGATCAACTGACCTTCACCTTGTCAGTAACAACATACCCGGTATAACGTCCTTCCAGTTTCTACCAAATGGTAGATTTACAAACATTTTAAAGATACAAAATAATTGAACTTTTAATTATATTTTTAATAGAATATTGTATTTCCTAACTTTGAATTGAATTATAAAATTATTTCCTCAATGAACTCGTACATGTAACCACAGGGGCTAAGCCCGTTTTGGGCCCGAACTCTGTGATACCATAAATATAGAAAGGGGTCTAACTCTGACACAGATAAAAAACTAACCACTCGCTTCAAATGCCTAAAAAATCTTAAACTAGGTAAGCTATGCGTAGTTTGTCGTTTTCCTTGCATAGATTAATGTTTTAACTACTTGCATGCCAAATTTCAAGTCACTGGTTCTTAGAATAACAAAGATATAGGTCATCGTTCTCTCGATTTCACTTGTTTATTTTTACTAGGACATTTACCGGTCCAGGTCACGGAGTCGTTTCTCGCCTATGACAGCAGCGAAATTCAGACTAGTATGGAAGATTTCGGACCTGTCAATTAAAATTTCACATCAATTATACTCTACTTACTTCCTCATATTTTAATAATGTTCTTTGTGTAGACGTTACACGACTTATTTTTCCTCAGCCGCATCAACTGTTGACAAAGATCTGTCATTTTAATGAATACACTAAATACCCGAAATGTCTAAAACTTTAAAGAAGGGGAAAATGGGTAATAATAATCTAAAGGAAATAGAATAAACAAAAACAAAAAATTAAAAAAGCCAAGAAATAATGTTCAATTTCCTTCTCTAAGTGCAATATCACAAGAATAATGTTTTGATCAGTTTTAAGGTATTTGAGATTTTAAGTCTATCGGGTATTTAGTGCGTTCATTAAAACGGCAGCTCTTGTCAACAGTTGATGCGGCTGAGGAAAAATAAGTCGTGTAACGTCTACACGAAGAACATTATTAAGATATGAGGAAGTAAGTAGCGTATAATTGATGTGAAATTTTAATTGACAGGTCCGAAATCTTCCATACTAGTCTGAATTTCGCTGCTGTCATAGGCGAGAAACGACTCCGTGACCTGGACCGGTAAATGTCCTAGTAAAAATAAACAAGTGAAATCGAGAGAACGATGACCTATATCTTTGTTATTCTAAGAACCAGTGACTTGAAATTTGGCATGCAAGTAGTTAAAACATTAATCTATGCAAGGAAAACGACAAACTACGCATAGCTTACCTAGTTTAAGATTTTTTAGGCATTTGAAGCGAGTGGTTAGTTTTTTATCTGTGTCAGAGTTCGGGCCCAAAACGGGCTTAGCCCCTGTGTATGTAACATCTTTCAAGAGTGTGTCAGTATAACGCCGTGCTCCCCCTTCCTAACGACGTGCAGATCACAATTCAAAAACAAAAATATTGCTTTATGAAAATAAAATATAATTTCCATTTTAAATTTGATTATTTTTACTGATTGGTGTGTGTTGTTTCTTTTTCCCTCTTTCCGAAATGCACTCGGCCGTGATAGTAGCTTGGCCTAGGACGTAGTTGTCAACAATGTAACGTATTATAATTTGTCTAATCCAAAAATAAATAATTATTACACTGTTTATTTTTGGGGGGGAAACGGTGCCAATTACAGATGTATAAAGGAATAACATTATCAAACAGTTTGTAGACAGCGACCCATGCATATAAACATTATTTACTCGCAATATTGCTGATTTCATACACACTTTCCTCGCTATTTTTGGGTATTTACATCGCTCTATGTATGCACTGGTGGCGGAAACATATAAAACTTGGAAAATTTGTCAACATCGATTTAAATGTTGCCCATGGTGAATAAATTAGGCCCCTAAAAGCTTAGTTTTTAATAATATCTCACACTACTTATACAATCCGAAGGGCGCATGTGACGTCACTGTACCGTGTGACTACCTACCTAATTAACTAGACTTTTTGAAATCGGGGCTTACATTTAAGTCTGTATTGTGGTTAATTATCGCAAAAATTTGGCAAACGAACTATTAGAATTAATTACTATAAGCATAAAGAAGACGAAATGCATGTAATTTTGTATACTTTGAAAACATGAGATGTGTCACACCTTTAAGCTTGGTCCTTCCCAAACTGTGAAAGCTTTTATTGCTAGGTCAGTGTTTGTACATGTGTATTATATTTAAGCAAAAAAAATTTATTTTAGAAAAATGTGGAGATAAACAGAAAAGATGTTAATGGGAACACGCCATTGTCGTTAGCAGTGAGCAGGGGTCATGACAGGTAGGGACAATTTAGGGGTTTGTCCAGGTTATCTAAGTTGAACAACTTTTTGAATGGGCAGATGGGTATCAGCAATTTGATGTACTGAAACACCTTGCATCCTATTGTTTAAGCATTTCTTTAATCATGATGTCCAACTTTAAGTTCATTGAGAACAGTCTGGATTTGCGGAAAATTGTTTTGTTGAATGACAAACCTCTACTCCTTTACACAGACTTGAACTGGAAGATATCGTTACATTGTTTTATAAATTATGAAGATGCTTATTGTTCTATGGGCCATCAGATGCAAGGTCATTGGGGGGGGGGGGGGGGGGGTCTGAAGGAAAGCTTAAACTCCTGTCTGTCATTCATAAAGTGCCAAATTACTGGTGTAATATTTCAATAGCTATAAAATTTTATATAAATTTTTCGGAAGGGGGCATGATTGTGTCTTGCACAAATTTGTGAGTGAGGCTTGTCTGATTTTAGCTGTGCGATAATGCTGATCCAGAAAGGAGCAAGTGTAAATGAGAAGGTTGTGAACGAGGCTCTGAAGTATGAGGAACAAGAAAATAAGGAGGAAGATAAACTTGCAGAGTCACACAACTGGATCTGGAAGTATGCCAAGCCTGTAGAAATTGCAGAGAAAAAGGAATTCTCCATATTCCAGGTCAGGGGGGAAAGTTTGAAGATTTGTTTACGTTGAGTTTAATATCATCTCTCGTACTGGAGTCCTTTAGTACGTGTATGCACATTGTGATGACGAGTAAAATGTAACACTGAGGCATAACACTTTTTGTGCATATGGACTGTTTTTCAAACATTTTTTCACACTTGATAACAATTTACATGTACTTTATTTATCATTTTGCATGATATTTATTTATGAAATTTGCAAAGTCCATGTACATGAATTATGTAATATTTTTTCTTCCCCATGAACAGGACTGTATAAAAAAAGAACAGCAGGGTGTGGCATACATGGTGCTTGACGCAGTTGATATCGGTGCTTCCATGGTGGAGGTAATAAATATGGGAGAAAAAAAGAATAAAAATTTAATCATTTGTAAATACTGTAATTATTCATGTATACAAGATAATCAATACACAGACCATGTTGGACTATTGTCATGTGATGATAAGAAGCTTCCTGAAACACTGTTTCTAAATTCTAACCAGAGTTCATTGTTTTGAATCTTGGATGCTGCACTGAGCGCGTGCAGTGTTTGTAAGGCGAAACATAGATTGAATAGCCAACTGCAGGTAAACCTGTCCTAGAGTTCAGGGAACAGAGGTTGTATGTTGGCTTACAGGGTTAAGTTTCTTGTTCATTTTTTTTTTTTTTTTTTGAATATGAAACAGTGTATGAAGATTCTTTAGTAATCTGATGACAGAGTTTGAATTTAAAACCGTCTAGAAAAAAAAATGAAGGTGAACCTTGATTGTATGGTAATCTGATGGCTCAGTGCTTCCTCATCATAGGCAGCTCTGAAAGTGAACAAATTAAATGTGGCACTGAGAGTTCTGAAGAGAATCAAAGACAACAGCAAGGTTCAGGCATTGAATGGACAGAAACAGAACCTGTTTCACATTCTGGCTCTCTATACCAACTCTGCGAACCAAACAGAATCCCAGTACAAGGTATGTCTGCGTCGTTATATCAATCGGGATTCGTACTAGGTATGTTCACATCGTTATATCCATCGGGAGTCAGTTTTATCACAGTACTAGGTATGTCCTCATCATTATATCCATCGGGAGTCAGTTTTATCAGTACTACATGTAGGTATGTCCTCATCATTATATCCATCGGGATTCAGTTTTATCAGTACTACATGTAGGTATGTCCACATCATTATATCCATCGGGGGTCAGTTTTATCACAGTACTAGGTATGTCCTCATCATTATATCCATCGGGATTCAGTTTTATCAGTACTACATGTAGGTATGTCCACATCATTATATCCATCGGGATTCAGTTTTATCACAGTACTAGGTATATCCACATCGTTATATCCATTGGGATTCAGTTTTATCACAGTACTAGGTATGTCCACATCTTTATATCCATCGGGATTCAGTTTTATCACAGTACTAAGTATGTCCACATCGTTATATCCATAGGGATTCAGTTTTATCACAGTACTAGGTATATCCACATCGTTATATCCATTGGGATTCAGTTTTATCACAGTACTAGGTATGTCCACATCTTTATATCCATCGGGATTCAGTTTTATCACAGTACTAGGTATGTCCACATCTTTATATCCATCGGGATTCAGTTTTATCACAGTACTAGGTATGTCCACATTGTTATATCCATCGGGATTCAGTTTTATCACAGTACTAGGTATGTCCACATCTTTATATCCATCGGGATTCAGTTTTATCACAGTGATAGGTATATCCCACATCTTAAAGACTTTATACTTAGTAGTACAATATTGATGTAAGATAGATGACAAGACATTTACGCTGGCCCATGATATTGCTTGGATCATAAAGACTTCATACTTAGTAGTACAATATTGATGTAAGATAGATGACAAGAAATTTACGCTGGCCCATGATATTGCTCGGATCATAAAGACTTCATACTTAGTAGTACAATATTGATGTAAGATAGATGACAAGACATTTACGCTGGCCCATGATATTGCTCGGATCATTCTCTTGCACTCATTATTAATGCCTTATAAGAAGACCATATTGTGAAAGGGGAGACATCTGTGATGTTAGCAATATTGCCTGAATTACTGTAAATTTTTATTTTCTAGAAATTTTGTAAACATGTTTTGACCCAGCACCTTAATGGCAGTCTAAAATTTAGAGACGTCTACACAATAAGGGGAAAACAGGATATTTAAATCTTGATACCATACATTTAAAGTGCTGGTGATCTTCCTATCTGTGTACTCACCCACACACAGATTCATTTATTGAATGTTTTTAGTTATATTGATAACTGTGATGTGTTTTTAGGTGGCAGAAGTTTTGAAGGCTCGGGGGGTGTCCCTGAATGACACGGATGAGAATGGTTGTATTCCTCTTCATTATGCAGCATTGAAGCATCAACCCTATCATCTAGCCAAATTCTATATAGGTATGGCTGTTCACTTTTTAAACGCCCGTCTTGGACGGGATTTATTATGGTATGGTGTCGTCTGTCCAGACCTTGTGGGTAGGATACAGACCGAACTGTACTCTCCAGGATTATACAACTTTGTACATTTGATCCCCATGATGAGAGGAGGATGCCTATTGTTTTTCAAGATCAAGGTCGTAGTATCACTTAGTAGGAAAACCTTGTAGGCAGGATACAGACTGAACCGCAAGATCCAGGATATTACAACTTGGTACATTTGATCACCATGATGAAAGGAAGATGCCTATTGTTTTTCAAGGTCAGAGGTCTAAGGTGAAGTTTGTAGTATCACTAGGAAACCCTTGTAGGCAGGATACTGACCGAACTGTTAGGGCAAGGACCGTCAAACTTGATACACATACCCCTTATGCCAAGTGGAGGATGCCTACTGTTTCTCTAGGTCAAGGACATAGTTGTAGCATACAGACCAAACCGTTAAGGCTAGGACTGTCAAACTTGGTACACATGGTACAGATACACCTTATGCCAAGTGGAAATATTACATTGAGAGTACATGATTTCTCTGTTTTTATGATGCAAAGAAAATATGTCACACTGAAGCCAAATCCTACAAATCATGGTGTAAGAGAAACACCCTATGTTTGCTTCCCACAGTTGGAGGTACTCTTGTTTTGATAAAGGGAACTGTGATTTTTTTTAATATATATATTTTCTCTTTATTCCTTTTCTGCTACCTATCATCAGATATTTAATCTAATTCATGTTTTTTGGTACTAGGATATTTGCATGCAACATTCTGAAAAGTAATCTTTAAATCAGGAGGCATCAGGAATGATGTATCAGTATCAGGAATGAATTGTCATTGGTCATCACTAATTTGAATTACAAATGGCATATAATATTTGTAACTTCTTTTTCTAAAGAGTTTCAAATTTTTATAGTTACAATAATTGGTATTGAAATAAGCAATAGCAATATAGGTATTCTACCACTTGAAAATTTGAGTGCCCCCCTCTCCCCTCCCCACTTTAGAGGGATGCAACTAAGGTGCAGGAAACCTTTCTAGGAGCTTGAATGATGTAATCTGGTTTGATTTTAATAGATGTTGTAACCATAATTCATGTGTCATATTTTCCATTTTCAGAAAATGACAAAAATTTTGAACCAAATAAGAAAGACAAGTTTGATAGAACGGTATTGGCAGCATATCTGTGGGGCTGGGATTTCTCAAAAGTTTTGTCAGATGATGTTAAGTAAGTTTTGTATTTCATAAGATCATTGTCAGCTGACAGATTAAGAACATGGAGGTCTTGTATTTTATTTCATAAAAGCCGAATCACAAGACATTTAGTAAATCAGATCCAATCAAATGATGACACCAGTAACTGTAAACTAACTTTTATTTGCGACAACTTCGTTTGGCAATTTAACAGTGATAAGTTGTCTTGTGAGGCGACTAATTTTCACGACAAAGATAATTTTAAACAAATGAAAGAAACATTAATGAACTGGTTCACAGAAAGAAATAATTGTGGCGATGAGATTCTCGCAAACTTCACCAAAATTTCTCGAAGGTGAATAAAAGTTGGTTGACAGTACTGTGTTGTACCTTTGACTTCAGTTTCCAGTAATCAAGTAAATTTCATCTTCAATAAATGGATGCTTAACAAATTATCAGTAGCTCCTTAACATCCCTACAGGTTATAATGTAGATCAAATAATGTAGATCAAATTTATTCTACTACAGGGTGTCAAGTACCTATGTTCCTACAGTATATTTTCCCTATAAGCCATTAAAATCCCTCTATATATATATATTTATATTTAAAAATGATAAAAAAGGAAAATAAAATCCAGGAACTGATGCCAGATTGATATTTAATTGGATTGTTATGAAAAGAATAACTATGATGATTGTATAAGAACTGTCTATTGGATGGAAAACTGTCCACATCTGAAAGGATTTCATCTTTGTTTATATTTGATATTATTTCTTCCCCAGTAAGACACTATGCTTGCTAGATTTTTATGCAGAAACAATTAACTTTTATACAAATTCTTTGATAAAACCCTCATTCCTAGAAATCTGCTGTAAAAATCCCTATATTTGCCTTATAAACTGCAAAAAAAATTCCTATAATCCTATATTTTTTAGACCAAAAGTGGCTTGACACCCTGCTACTACATTATACATGTATGTAAATGTACACACCAAAATCAAAGATACTTTTCATAGTAATTTTCATATCCTATCTCTTTTGCAGACAATGGTTGAAGCTTCTGACAGACAGGGGAAGTAACTACAACTTTTTATGTGATTTCTCCACATCAGATCATCCCAAGTTTGGTGTTTTATTGAGAGACACTCCGAACTACTTCACTACTGCCAGCTCCTACCGAATCTCACCCCTCATCCTGGCCATCAATGGCTTTCACTTTGAAATGACCAAGTTCCTGTTACAGAACGGAGCCTCAGCTAACTTTGCTGACAGCCAAGGCCTCACACCTTTGATGCATGCTGTGAAAAAGGTAGATCCTACAAGAAAATAACTTAAAATGGTGATGGTATTCACGAAATATGTGTCAAGGGAGGTACATTAGATTCTTTATGTCACATGAATACTTAATATCACTAAATGACTCGTAGACGTCATTGCGAGAACATGAATTTGCAGTTGGTTTCTTGATCAAGAGTTTTTACATTTAGTTTAGCAATATGAAAATAAAAGCGAGTAATTTTATTTTGCTAGTGATGCTTCTCCCAAAATTATGTGAAATAAATTCCACGCATATATTTAGGAATCTACATTATAAACGATGTAGACATGAGGTAATTGCTACTGTAAGAAATCGACCCCATGCTTCAATGGCTTTGGCTTTAATTTTCGGGATAGATTCTAGTCCTTAATTTATGTAGACTTCGTTTCTCAAATTAAAAAAATACAAAATAATCTAAAAAGTCAGGCTCAATATTCATCGGAAATTTTTAAAATGGCATCGTGCGTACTTTCTGCAAGTAGATCAACACAGATATACATGCAGTCATGTATTAAAGGGACCGGTTCACGATTTTTGAACAAAATATTTTTTATGTTAAATATTAAAAGTATAACTCATTTAATGTTGATAACCAACATTTTGACCTTCTGAATGCAAGAATAAAAGCTATATTTTAGCCTTCAATATGTGTTATGTAAACAAAAACTCAAGTCTTTTTATGTATACAAACAAACAAGTGAAACATCAATTTTGTAATATAAAACATCTTGATTTTGCATAGTTGCACATTTTAACTTTTAGATGACACATTTTACCCGAAGAATGCTTGAAATGTGAAAAATATGATAAACTTAGATCGATATCCATTTCTTTTAAAAATTTCGTAAACAATAACATACCGCAATCTTTGTTTACAAAACAAATAATGAGCTCTATAAAATGAGCTTCTGTATAACCTTATTTTTTATGTGAAATCTTTTAAACAGATAAGACAGTAGATTTTGATCATTAAAAGTGAAAAATAAAATTTTGGGGGAAATCGTGAATCAGTCCCTTGGTAAATTCAGTTATCAAAAGGTCATTTTTTGGGTTTCTTTAGTATTTTACCCAATATTTAACACTTGATGCTATACATGTCAGTACTCACAAATGTATGTATCATGTAGAAGTTTCTTCTCCAGTGACACAAGGCAATTATTTACTGAATTCAAAACCAAAAATTTGCCTACCCCTGACCTTAGAATGCTTGTTTATACTGTTGATTTTATGTTGTTTCAATATTGAATGATTAAAGGGACTTCTGCACGATTTTTAGGGGGGAAAATTAATTTTTTATGTTAAACAATAAAAATATAACTCATTTAATGTTGACAGCCAAAATTTTGACTTTCTGAATACTAGAATAAAAGCACTACCTTAGCCTTAATTCTCTGTTATGTAAACAAAGACTCGGGCCTTTTTATGTTTACAAACAAACCAGTGAAATGTTAATTTTGTAATATAAAGCATCTTAATTTTTGCAGTCACAAATTTAAACTTTTAGATGACACATTTTACCTAAAGAATACTTGAAAAGTGATATATGTGATAAACTTAGATCGCTATCCATTTCTTTTGAAATTTTCATAAACAATAACATAACTCAATCTTTGTTTACAAACAAAAAATAAACTCTCTAAAATAAGCTTCTGTGATAATGTATAATCTTAATTTTTTTGTGAAACATTTTTAAACATGTTGGACAATAAATTTTTGATCACTAAAAGTGAAAAACAAAAGGGGGGGGGGGGGTGTGAATCAGTCCCTTTTTAAGTTCTCAATGCAAAATATTTATAGTTTAATGCGAAACTCGTGTCAGTTATGGTCTTAAGAAAAAGGTCAAGTCTCTGGGGCTAGTAAAATGTATGAAAGGTTTATTTGAGGGTCACTTTTCTAATGATTTTATTTGTTCGCACATCTTGAGCATAGTCAATTAGAAAGAATCTGTTTGCAAGAATGATAATATCAAGTATCCTAGCTTCATAGTCAATTAGAAAGAATCTGTTTGCAAGAATGATAATATCAAGTATCCTAGCTTTATAGTCAATTAGAAAGAATCTGTTTGCAAGAATGATAATATCAAGTATCCTAGCTTTATAGTCAATTAGAAAGAATCTGTGTGTATGATAATATCAAGTATCCTAGCTTCATAGTCAATTAGAAAGAATCTGTTTTCAAGAATGATAATATCAAGTATCCTAGCTTCATAGTCAATTAGAAAGAATTTGTGTGTATGATAATATCAAGTATCCTAGCTTTCACGAGGACAGATGTAATGGTTACTTTAAATAGTTCTGAAGAAAATTGATATTATATGCAATGTGTTTCTTATTTCAGAATGATGTGAACCTTGTCAAGTTGCTGCTCAATGTATCCTATTGTCATAATGAAGGGCAAAGTACTCAATTACAGGACCAAGGAGCAGGCCAATTCTCGGGTTTTAATCAGCATTTTGGTGCCGGCCCATTCACTTTTGGTGCACGCCCATTCTCTCTTTTTAAACAGCATTCTCGTCCGGTCTTCCACATCGCATCAGGCAATGTGAATAGTGGATCAGATGATGATGATGATGAAGGAAAGGAAGAATCAGGTAAAATGAGACTGGATTTTAATGAAAAATAGAAATTTTTGAATTAAGGATATAGGCAGGACACTTATCATCACTTGTCATGTTATAAAACGTGATAGAAATGTGTCATGTCAGAACTGAATCATAATGGCTGCTGTTATTACCTATGACATCATAGCCTACTGTACTATGTTACATCTCGTAGTAGGCTATGATGTCATTGGTAATAAACTTTGTAAAGTTACAGTGAAGAGCCTCCCAAACCTGAACAAATGAGAATATCTGAGGTGTAATTGCTTGTTATTTTTCTTGTATTTTCCCACCAGATCTCCGTCAAATTTGAATTGGATATTCAGAATAAATTTGATGTGAATATTCTTTTGAGTGCTTAAAAATTGATAAGCATTGAAAGTACCATTTAAACATATACATTGTGTATATGATGTTAAAAGCAGTTATAGTAGTGCCAGAGCACAAAGTTAAATGTTGCTGTAGTTTAGGCCCAAAAAAATTAATCAATAGTTTCTCATGGCCTGCTTCCCATCACAATATCTACATATACAGTCAAACTTCAATATCTCGAACTTGATGGGACTGAGAGAGAAAAAATCGAGATATCTAGGGTCAAATACTTTAAGAATAAGTGTTTGGAACTTTCGAATTATATCCCTGGTATTCAAGAAGTGTTCGAGATACTGAAGTTCAACTGTATACTTTTGTTGGTTAATGTCTTTCAGAAAAGGAATCCTTGGAAGAAGCAGAGGATGAAGCACAGGATCAGGACGATAATGAAAGTCAAGGTATATAATCCGGATAAGATCTAGACAGTCAAACTTGATTATCAGGAAGATAATGAAAGACAAGGTATATAATCCAGATAAGATCTAGACAGTCAAACCTGATTATCAGGAAGATAATGAAAGTCAAGGTATATAATCCAGATAAGATCTAGACAGTCAAACCTGATTATCAGGAAGATAATGAAAGTCAAGGTATATAATCCGAATAAGATCTAGACAGTCAAACCTGATTATCTGGAAGATGATGAAAGTCACGGTATATAATCCGGATAAGATCTATACAGTCAAACCTGATTATCAGGAAGATAATGAAAGTCAAAGTATATAATCCAGATAAAATCTATACAGTTAAACCTGATTATCAGGAAGATAATGAAAGTCAAGGTATATAATCCAGATAAGATCTAGACAGTCAAACCTGATTATCAGGTAGATAATGAAAGTCAAAGTATATAATCCGGATAAGATCTAGACAGTCAAACCTGATTATCTGGAAGATGATGAAAGTCACGGTATATAATCCGGATAAGATCTATACAGTCAAACCTGATTATCAGGAAGATAATGAAAGTCAAAGTATATAATCCAGATAAAATCTATACAGTTAAACCTGATTATCAGGAAGATAATGAAAGTCAAGGTATATAATCCAGATAAGATCTAGACAGTCAAACCTGATTATCAGGTAGATAATGAAAGTCAAAGTATATAATCCGGATAAGATCTATACAGTCAAACCTGATTATCAGGAAGATAATGAAAGACAAGGTATATAATCCGGATAAGATCTAGACAGTCAAACCTGATTATCAGGAAGATAATGAAAGTCACGGTATATAATCCGGATAAGATCTATACAGTCAAACTTGATTATCATGGAAGATTATGAAAGTCAAGGTATATAATCCGGATAAGATCCATACAGTCAAACCTGATTATCAGGAAGATAATGAAAGTCAAGGTATATAATCTGAATAAGATCTATACAGTCAAACTTGATTATCATGGAAGATTATGAAAGTCAAGGTATATAATCCGGATAAGATCCATACAGTCAAACCTGATTATCAGGAAGATAATGAAAGTCAAGGTATATAATCCGAATAAGAATTAAAGATCTATTATAATACAGTCAAACCCATAGTAAGCAGTCACCGGGGCGATTCATTAGAAGTGACCTTTAGAGAGAGGTGACCTCTTGATGAAGCTTAAAGCTGTATGGTCCGAATTACATTTCCCCCATCTCGAAAAAACGCCATTAAATCATCGCACGTATGTAGTTATGAGGCTGTATGATATATCATACATTATTTCACTTGTTTTAACCAAAATTATTTGATTTTAAATCGATGTTTACAAATAACTGCGTCACTCTGCCATTTCAAGTGACAGTCACTTGACCAGTTCAAACTTTCAGATCATCGGTGGTCTTATCTGTGTAAATTTGTGTATTTTGTTACAACAGTACCGTGCCATAAGATTAATAGAAATAAAAATATCAAATACCTCTTAGTAATTCGTTATTTTACGCTCTTTCAGCCTTAAAACTAGACAGTTGCATATGAGTTAATACATCATATTGGGATTCCCCTGACGTGCATTGGTCTAACACTATACTTTATGCGTTATCTGGGTGAAAGGCCTGAGGCTTTCCAGATGATTTATATATGTGCCACACTATATTTACTTTCTAAATAATATTCTCACTGTTTTCTTATACATGCAGATGTTTTCAAACATGTAATTAAGGGAAAGTTAATAACTTTATAAAGTAATTAATCTGCTTTAAAGTAATTATGTACAAAAATAATACATGAACATCGTCCATGATTTACAATTGTACATGCATGTATACTATAAAATACAGTGTGTGTATATACATTTCCAGTACATGCATGTAAATGCAGATAGATTGCTATACTGTACATAATAAACAGCTAAATTTGAGACATTTTTAAGTAATTCACATAAAGCTGTTCTCTGTTGAAGACAAGTTGATGATTTTTGTACAGTAGATGTATTGTTTTCTTTATCGCTTATTATTCCAGATTTCCCTTTTAAGATATTTGTAATTTAAGTTTTCCCAACGCCCAATTTGAAGCAGCAGTATAGCAAGTAATGCCATTCTGTCATTTTAATGGCCTCATATCCTTCTTACAGATATAGCAATTCCTTCTTCTCTTTTAAGTCAATTAACATATGAAATGAACACTTTAGGTTTAATATGTGAAAACAACTCATTATGATATGCTAATAGACACCTTTATTTGTTCATCCAACTGTTCAAAATTGATCTAATTAGACGGATTATATTGTTGATCTCGCCACGCTTAATCAGTTTATGGTAAAAACGCAATCAGATACCATCTACCTGCATTTGGAAGATAAACTCCAGACGGAAGTCATGATAATTAAACATGGCTCCAACACACAAAGGAAAATGGTGGTTTAGTATGAATTTTGGTAATTGCTGACCATGTGAAACAGATAGTGGTTTAGTATGAATTTTGGAAATTGCTGACTGAGTTACACAGATGGCTGCTTAATAGAGTTCTATAGGATTTTTAATCTGAAGGAATTAAGATGACCGCATGGGACAATGACCGCTTGATAGAGGTGACCGTTATAGCAAGTTTAACTGAATTTCATTATTGTCTTCTGAAGAAGAAATTTGAATTTCGTTTGACGTCAAGCATACAACGTAAAATATTGGGAGAGGTTTTCTCATGTTGCTGGAACTTGTAACTAATCCCATTGTATATTTATAAAATGTGTTCAAATCAGTAGAACATCGGGAGAGATTTTCTCAGGTTGCTGGAACTTGTAACTAATCCCACTGTATACTTATAAAATATGTTTCAAATCAGTAGAACATCACACAGTCAAATTTAACATTACGTACAAAAAAAGCAGCAATAGATGACAAAGGTAGAAAATCCAATGTTATAGGGATTCCTACAAAGTAGATATACAGAACATGGAATTGACCCAGGGAATTGAATTTTAGATTTTGATCTGGAAGATGAAGTGGAAAACTCTGATGTAGAGGACAATGAATCAGGAAGCTCCGAACACAGCGATCAGGACAGCGACAGAGACACCGACGTTATGGAGGATGACGAGGAGGTCCCAGAAAAGTTCCCTTCCATCTTCAAATCTTCCTCTAAAGAAAAATCCACAGGAAAAGAAAACAGTCTAACAGGTAAGCAGCATGCTGTGTATAGGAAGTGTGAAGGATTTGTTAGAGTGACTGAAATCTGCTGTGTATAGGAAGTGTGAAGGATTTGTTAGAGAGACTGAAATCTGCTGTGTATAAGAAGTGTGAAGGATTTGTTAAAGAGACGGAAATCTACTGTGTATAGGAAGTGTGAAGGATTTGTTAGAGAGACGGAAATCTGATGAAAGGTAATGGAGATTTGTTAGAGAGACTGATATCTGATGAAAGGTAATGGAGATTTGTTAGAAAGATGTGTATAGGAAGTGTGAAGGATTTGTTAAAGAGACGGAAATCTGATGAAAGGTAATGGAGATTTGTTAGAGAGACTGAAATCTGATGAAAGGTAATGAAGATTTGTTAGAGAGACTGAAATCTGATGAAAGGTAATGAAGATTTGTTATAGACTGAAATCTGATGAAAGGTAATGGAGATTTGTTAGAGAGACTGAAATCTGCTGTGTATAGGAAGTGTGAAGACTGAAATCTGATGAAAAGTAATGGAGATTTGTTATAGACTGAAATCTGATGAAAGGTAATGAAGATTTGTTAGAGAGACTGAAATCTGATGAAAGGTAATGGAGATTTGTTAGAGAGACTGAAATCTGCTGTGTATAGGAAGTGTGAAGGATTTGTTAGAGAGACGGAAATCTGATGAAAGGTAATGGAGATTTGTTAGAGAGACTGAAATCTGATGAAAGGTAATGAAGATTTGTTAGAGAGACTGAAATCTGATGAAAGGTAATGAAGATTTGTTATAGACTGAAATCTGATGAAAGGTAATGGAGATTTGTTAGAGAGACTGAAATCTGCTGTGTATAGGAAGTGTGAAGACTGAAATCTGATGAAAGGTAATGGAGATTTGTTATAGACTGAAATCTGATGAAAGGTAATGAAGATTTGTTAGAGAGACTGAAATCTGCTGTGTATAGGAAGTGTGAAGGATTTGTTAGAGAGACTGAAATCTGATGAAAGGTAATGGAGATTTGTTAGAGAGACTGAAATCTGCTGTGTATAGGAAGTGTGAAGGATTTGTTAGAGAGACTGAAATCTGATGAAAGGTAATGGAGATTTGTTAGAGAGACTGAAATCTGATGAAAGGTAATGAAGATTTGTTATAGACTGAAATCTGATGAAAGGTAATGGAGATTTGTTAGAGAGACTGAAATCTGATGAAAGGATTTGTAGTGCAAAAGTATGATTCTGTTCAGACTCGAGAACTTCTCACTGTTTCAGAGAGTGAAAAGTGGTGGAAAGCAAACCAGGGAAAATCTATAACAAAGACCAGTGATGTGAATATGAATGCCACTGACCATCAGGGCTGGACATCAGTGCACCATACAGTGTGTCCGCTGGAAGTGGGAACATTTGATAATGAAGAAATTTTGTCTGTTCTTGCCAAATGTGGAGCAGACATACAGAAGAAGGACCATGCAGGGTTGTCTCCCTTGGACCACGCACTGATCCGTGGAGCATGTAAATTGGCAGCATTTCTCCAGAAACTCTCGGGTGTTGAGGAGGAGAAAAGGGTATGGGAATTTTTGTACAGTAAAGGTTGTGTAATGTGACATGCATTGGGAGAGACTGCACAGGATGTTAGACTTTACAGTGTTAAATACAAAACCATTGCATTATGTATTGTTGGGGTAGATTTTCAATTTTTCATTCATGTCATTGGACAAGAATAATCAATGACTTTACATGCAAGCCCCCTGCAGACAGTTAAACCTCTGTCTTATCTAGGAAAAGAACAATTTATTCAATCCCCATGAAATACTTTTGCTTAAAAAATAAAGACTTGCTAGACGTTTACTGTTACTGACAGTGTACATATACATATATATATAACAAATAGAATGTAGAGATCATTAAATGTATCGCTCATTTAGAAACTTCAGTGAGAAAATTTTGGTTCAGGGGATCTTCTGCTGTAAATTATCAGGTGATAAAAAGACAAACACCAGAAATTCAACACCATTTTTTATTTAACGATATAGGAAAAACCAACATTTGCCAGCAATTCAGATATTGTGGATCCTCTGTTGAAAACGGATAGTATTGATTATCATGCTGATGCAGAGGCTCTTCTGAAAAAGTTTGCAGCGGAGGACATGGAAGTGGATGGAAAGCCAGAGAAGGTGTTACCAGACAGTTGTTGTGTCATAAAAGATGTGGGGTAAGGCATGTTCACGGAGCGTTGTGGTTTTGTTTTGTGAGTTCGAGTGGAATAGTGATGATTAGGGCCCCGCATAATAGTGATCAGCCTGTGAGTGTATCTGTCCGTCCATGCAAACTCTTTTCCTGTCTTTTTACCACACCTGAGCTAAAAGCTCATGTGAGCTTTTCTGATCACCTGCTGTCCGTCGTCTGTCTGTCCGTCCGTCTGTAAACTATCATTTACATTTTTGACTTCTTCAGAACCACTGGGTCAATTTCTACCAAACTTGGCAAAAAGCATCCTTGGGTGAAGGGCTTTTAAGTTTTTTCAAATGAAGAGCTATGCCCCCATCATAGGGGAGATAAAAACAAAAATGCAAAAATATGGTGGGGTCAGTTAAAAATCTTCTCAAGAACCACTGGACTTCCTGACATAGATAGTGCAGATTCAAGCTTGTTAAAACCATGACCCCTGACGGTAAGTTGGGGCCACAATAGGGGATCAAAGTTTTACATGCGAATATATGGGTAAAATCTTTGAAAATCTTCTCAAGAACCACTGGGCCAGAAAAGTTTACATTTACATGAAAGCTTCATGACATGGTGCAAATTAAGTTTGTTAAAATCATGGCCCTCAGGGGTGGATTGGGGCCACAATAGGGGATCAAATTTTTACATAGAAATATATAGATAAAAATCATTAAAAATCTTCTGAAGAATCACTGGGCCTGTAAAGTTTACATGAAAGCTTCCTGACATAGCGCAGATTCAAGTTTGTTAAAATTATGGCCCTCAGGGGTAGGGTGGGACATTAATCGGGGATCAAAGTTTTACATACAAATATATAGAAAAAAATCTCTAAATATCTTCTTCTCAAGAAGCAATGGGCCAAAGAAGTTTAATATACATGAAAGCTTTATCACATAGTTGCAGATTCAAGATAGTAAAAGTCATGACCCCCGGGGGTAGGTTGGGCCACAATAGGGGATCAAAGTTTTACATCCAAATATATGGAAATCTATATATATGGGCCAGGGTGACTCAGGTGAATGATGTGGTTATCCCTGTAGCTATTGAATTGAAAATTTATGCATGATTTATCTCATTGAGGTAAAGTTTGAGATTGGGTTTTGTTGACCTACTTTTGAAAGAGTAGCAAAATATGTAACATGTGTTTGAGGGGTGAGCACTAGGTGTGTCCCTATGTGTACAATAGTAAGAACAGGTAATTGTGAATGTTGTGGAGCTCTTGTTGATCCTGATTTGCTTTGTTTTGTTCACAGAGAGGTTGTATTTGACGAGTCTCAGGGAGTTGCCTATGATGCCTTGTTATCTAAGGTGGATGTGAGTCAAGGAAGATGGGGCATGTACAACTTCTATCGCCTACAGGTATTGCTCAGCGTAGTTTACCTTTCTGGGTCACCAGAATCATTCAGGTGACCTATTGATATGGGTCTGTGTCCGTCGTGGTATGTCATGCATTAATAGTTGAATATTTTTAACTTCTTCTTTAACTACCCTTCTAATTTTTGTCAAATTTGGTATGAAGGATCCTTGAGACAGGGTTGACATAAATTGTAAATTTCAGGAATACTGCACTCCCCATGGGTCTTTGGGGCAGGGCAGAAGTTGACCAAATTTCAAACAACTGCACATCTGTAAGAAAAGCTAAATGCATAGTGATGTAGAGCTGGAAAATTGTAAATTTTCATAATCCTGGTAGAGGTTCTGACTCAGGGTCAAGCTTGGCATATAGTGTTTATGATTGATTGATTAAATATTGTTTAACATCCCTCTTGAGAATCTTTCACTCATGTGTTTATGATTAAAATATTAACATCTTCTTTAGTGTTATTGATACTGAATTGAAACTAAATGGATATTTAGATGGAGCAGGTGGCCCTTTATCTAGGAGTAGGGGTTTTGGTATCAGGGTAGGGTGGTGATAATGTGGTCAATGTTATTTGAAAGACTTGGGTTTTGCTGATACTGTAGAAAACTATATGCATATCAATTTTAAGAAAGGGATGTACCAAAATTGTCATATAGTAATGATATAACATATGTTTATTATGTAAAGTCTTTCATTGATATGGGCACTTTTGGAGGATGTTTGTGTTTTAAGAACATATCTGGTCTTATACAGCTGCTGAATATTAGAATTTAGCTTAAATCTGCAAAACAGGAGAATTATTCTAGATTCCAATTCCATAGCCTTGGGTCTAGTGATACTTTTAATCAATACTCAGGTGACTAATAAGACCTGTAGGCCTATTGTTTTATGAACAGTTGACTATTGACACAAACACATGCACATGTTCTTTGGTATTTTGGAAGAAGTCTTCAAGAGTTATTAGTCTATTAAAGTATCTTAGTTGTTTCCTGGAATTTTACTAGATTGTGTATCAGAAGGGAATCGACCTTTACATTCTGTTCACACGTTGGGGTCGGATTGGGGACAGTGGTCAGTACCAGCATACCCCGTTCCAGTCCCAGGCCAGTGCAGTGACCGAGTTCTGCAAGATCTTCAAGGCAAAGACGGGGAACGCATGGACGAATGTGAAAAAGTAAGTGATAGCTGGAGATATGCCAAGAGCATCACTGAAAGGTGAAATGGAAGAGATTTCATGGTGTTAATGTGATTACGGGTGTATGTTTTCAAGATTGTGTTTTGAATGATGATAACGTGATATTTCAATGTTGATTAATTCTGTGGAATGCAGATACATGTACATGTATATGTTTTTCTGGAGAGAAATCTTGTTTTATGGATATTTCAGATTTGAAATTCATGCAAAGAAATACAGATTAGTGAAGAGAGACGTGAATCCAGAGAAAGCCCGTAAAATAGAATTCTGTCTCAAATCGGACATTCCATCCAAATTACCAAAAGCTTTACAGGATCTGATGAAGGAATTGGTAAAGACAGTTTTATTTTTATTTAATTTGGGGGGGGGGGGGGGGCTGCCTTATAAAAGCATAGCACTATCCATTGTGTCAAATCTTCAGTATTATGCAGGCAATGGTTGCGGTTTGTCTCCACAAGTTTTGAAAATGATGGAAAGAATAAATATTTTTCCTGCAAATTTCCTACAATTTATTTTGGTACTGGTTCCTAAATCTTACTACGATTTGTAGGTCACAGATTTATTGCAGTCCTTTTATCTTTCATTGTGCAATTATGAACGAACTTTAGAATAGATTTCAATCTGTGTTTATTTTCACTCATATATTTATTGGAAAATGATTTCTCCCAAATTTACCATTAACTACATGTACATGTACATGTTGATAATTGCTGGATAAGATTGCTCTCCAATTTGTGTGTGGTATTTGCATCTCTCAATGAGTTTATTGAGTTGATGTTAGACGTGTATGTCCAATGAGTGCTAGTTTCACAATCAATAACATGCTTTGACAAGGAAGAAGCTTTCTCCAAATAAAAATATTTGTGTCATGAAGCTAATGCACACGTCTACGTCGCACACATTCATGTCGCACACATTTACGTCGTACCTGTATTTTGCAGTCCAGTGTCAGCATGTTAAACGCAGCTACCAAGAAGTGGAATTTAGATGAAGTCTTTATGCCCTTCGGTCAGATTAAGAAGGACACTTTGTTGGAAGGCAAGAAACTCCTCCTGCAGATTGGGTAGGTTAATGGAATGGGAATGAAAGGATACAAAGCGGAGGGTCGCTTATTTTCGTGAAATTGAGCATGCTAATATAATGAGAGTGGAAAGACACTAGAATGACTTACTTTCATGGTTTAAGAAAAATTAGCATGTTTATGATGAGACCTAGTTTGTAGTTGAGAAATATTAATATTCTTTAAGGGCCACTGTAAGAGCTTAAAATTTTGTTTTGGAAAACTTTTTCTAAGGAAAAAAAACTTAGACTGGTCAACAATTAGGAAATAAATTTCGTTTTTGAACACACTCGAGGGTATGAACTGTGACGCTATACGTCGATAACTTCATGAAGAGTGTTATCGCTTCGTGAAAAATATACCAGCATTTCTGTTCATACCTCGTGTGTTTTCTGTTCATACCTTGAGTGTTTTAAAAAATACAGATTTACATTCTACTTTCATTTCTGTCAGAATTCCCAGCTGTTAAAAAATATATTTACTTGTTTCTCTTCATAAGCACATTGCTTACAACTGGAATGCATTCATGAGAAAATTGCTATCATTACAATTTGTAGAGATATCAAAGGCAAAAACATTTGGAATGTAAATATTGTAAGATTAACACATTCATGTAATGGACATTTAGGTTAAAGTTTGTTCAAGCCATGGCTCCAGAGGATGGGATTGGGTCACAAAAGATGTTTGATGTTTTACAAAATAACATTTAGGACACATTCATTATTTAGAAACATCCTAAGAAACCTTGGAGAAATGTGCAAGTTTTCTAATGTAGTGTGAAGTCTGAAGTTATTTCTATCATTCTGAGGGAGGAGTGTTCAGAGAAAATTTACACGTCTGTTGGAAAGATTGCAATTACTCCGCTGATCAATGTAGCCCATGGGCATTTTATTTCAGTTTGTCAATTGTCTATTGATAGGGAGGCGCTTAAAAGAATAGAAGATAAACAGTGTGCAGGGTCCCTCTCTCGGGAAGAGGAGGAGAAGGAGAGGACAGAGGTGTGAGATTATAATATAATGGAGAATTTTCACCACACATTGGACTTTAACAGGAGCTGATATTTTGACTTGGGAACCGTTTGTGTATTATTTCAGATTGGGAGACTCTCTAATGAATACTACCACCTGGTTCCAATGAATGGGTATGCCTTCGAGAAAGTTAGCCCAATCTTTGATGGGCGGGAACTGAAAGAGAAACTTGAAGTTCTTCATCATTTACTGGAACTGGAGTGTGCAAGTCAAATACTAATGGGCGCCCAAGTCCGATTAAAAGGTGGGTTAATTATTATTTACTTGAACTGAAGTGTGCAAGTCAAATAGTAATGGGTGCCCAAGTCAGGTTAAAAGGTGGGTTTATTATCATTTACTGGAACTGGAGTGTGCAAGTCAAATACTAATGGGCACCCAAGTCCAATTATCGCAATTCACCTTTGAATTAGAACGCTTTACCCGATATAGTATTGCGTTGTGTGACGACACAATTGAATGAGACGATTGAACAATTTGAATGACATGTTTGATGTAATACAACAAGAGTTTTCATTGGCCGATTACAGCCCGCCCACTTTCTCGAGCGGATTCAGTGTAGCTGGAGAACTGTACATAGCTCTCTGAAAAGATCCACCTCTTATAAAAACCTTCGATTTACGGGCCACAAAAAGCTGCGGACGGTTGAGGCCTGATATCGGTGTATTCTTGTGTTGCTGTCTCATAAACTCAATATAAAAAAATCTTAACATATTTTCCTACTATATAGATCTACATGTGTCCAAACATACCTTCAAATATTCATTAAAGCCACACACGACCCGAAAACTCGCAGCTTCAAATGATTTCGTTTGTTGACGTAGCCATGTTAGGTAGCCGGTCAATTCGAACTCTTGCTTTTGGTATCTATTCATAAAATTGGTTGTAAGTTAATATGAATTCGCTCTTCATTTATTATCAACACGAATAATTAATAGAAATTAAAACATTTTTTTGTACCAGTCTTTGTAAAGGTAAATAAGCTCTTGATTAACGAAAATGCTACATAAGCCCATTAGATGGAGACCGGCCGGCGCGACCGCTCTTGACTAATGAAAGCCGCGTTGCTGTGAGTTTAGTTATTTTAATAACTATCATTTAATAGGACTGGGGTGGTATATTATTTAAACAATTTAGCTAAAATATTTGTGGGGTATTAGTACACATCTAGACGCTATTGTGCTAGTATGGAAATGAACCGGGATTCGAATTGACTGGCTACCTAACATGGCTACGTCTACGAACGAAATCATCAAAAGCTGTGATCGAGTTTTTTGGGTCGTATGGGGGCTTTAATTAATATTTGAAGGTATGTTTGGACACAAGTATAGTAGGAAAATATGTTAGGAATTTTTTTGATATTAAATTTATGAGACAACAACACAAGAATACAACTTTTTCCTCTTTCTTCCTTTGAATTTTTTTCCCCATCTAGCATCTGGCCGTCATGTTTTCAAATGCTGACTACTCCCGTATAAGGTAATTTGGGCGGACTTATACATATGGACCAATGAGAGTTTTTGTTGCATTTCGCAATTGTATTACAAACGGATTCAATTGTGTCGTCACACAACGCAATACTATATCGGCCAAAACGTTCTAATTCAAAGGTGAATTGCGATAAAAGGTGGGTCAATTATCATTTTAGTATGTTGTACTCAATTTGAAATCTGCAATAGTATTTGTTTACAGATAACCCCAAAGAAAATTCATCAAAAACTTAGAGGAAGGATACAGTGTATCAGAACAGAAAATCAATCACCAGGAGTTTTTTTAAAAATTAGTCGTATTTTTAAAAAATATTGCTGAATCAATTCAAAAATATACCATGTTAAAAAGATGTTTTTGGCATATAAATTAAAAAGTAATTCTTCAAGCTAGCTTTCTGTCTGACAATTGACTGATATAGATTTAAAATTAAAAGAACTATATTTAGAGAAATATTTTTTAGATTTTGGAAAGTATATGAGATGATACTGTATAAGTGGTTATTTTTAGCGAGACGTAAATTTAGTGGTTTGTTCATGAATTATGGGTATTAATATATTTAGCGAGAGCTGATTTTAGCAACTGTAGAATTCCAAGAAAGATAGCTATCACCTCCGATAGAGAATAAGTATTGGCTTCATTCAATTTTAGGGATCTCAACACTGTCGCTAATAATGCCAAAATTAAATCCTCGCTAAAAATTAAGCTTATACAGTATATCTCGGGCCTCTTCACACCCCAGCATATTGAGTGGAGCATCAAAAAACTGAAAGACAATTCTTCTACTTATATTTTTATAATTCTACTTGCATTTTAATGGTGAATTTGTGTTTTCCTGATAAGGTTAAATGTATTTATATGCAGTGATTAGCCTATTTCAAAAGATGAAAGTTCATGAGATAATGAATTTTTCAGTTAAATTTTCAGTTAGTAAGAATATTAGTGTTATTTATTGGATACCCTACACGGGGAGGAATTATTTTTGTTTCCGTCATCCATGGTCGGTGTTGGATGAGTTTGTTGCTGCTGTACTGAAAATAAAAGCGTCGTTCTAATTGAATATATTGATCTCCTCAGAATTGAATCCCCTGGACTATGTGTACCAAGCCATGGGGTGTGGAATATCTCTGCTGGATGAGGAAAGCTGTGAGGCTCAGTATATACTCAAGTACATTTACAGTTCATGTAAGTATTGGTTTGGTGACGATCACCTTTCCTGTTTCTCCATAAAATTTAAGGGGGGTGGGGCGCAGTAACTTGATCCAAAGAGTTGGATCACATCGAGTTGACAGGCATGGATCATTGGATCACACGTGATGCAAAGTGTGATATGATGATCCGCGCCCATCAACAAGATGTGATCCAACTCTTCAGATCAAGTTACTGTAGTAATGATAAATTTATTATATACCCCCCTATGTATTTTTAAATTTACATTTTTAAGATAATTATTGTAGTTCAAATGACATACAGTGAAATTATATTTTGTGTATGCAGTATTGTTTGTGATGCTGTCAATATTTTTCACGAAAAACGTGTGGATGCATTGTGACCTTTCAGAGGATACAGAAAGCCACAGTGTGGTGATCCGGAAAATCGGATCACACTGTGAAATCAACATTATCAAAAAATGATACATGGATGGATATATAATAATGTATTGCTTTATACTCCATGTTCGTGTATCGCTATACGCCTACATATGGAATGATCCTGCGAATATTGCTTTTGACCTGTCCAATTCAAATGGTGGATTGGAGAAGAAAATGGACAAGGTCAATACTTTGTATTGAATAAAGGCTCGGGCAATTTTCCTTGAAGATTGTTCATTAACAACGTAATAGAGATTTCATATTAACTCTTCTTCAAAATCAAGATCGAAACATTGTTGGGTCAAGGTCAACTTTTTAATACAGGAAATGGGCAAAATCTGGGCATTTATAATTCGTAATTCATGACTGTTATATTGTAGGACCAAATTTCCGTCAAAATCCTGTTGTTGTATTTAGTTTGTGTTATAGACCGTATATAAACTTGTATGTCAACTGCTCATTTATAACAGGTCAGAAGACTCGTGTTCAAGCAATCTACAAAATTTGCCGTCCTGGAGAAGAGGAACATATTCGAAAAATGAAGCTGGAAAACCACAAACTACTGTGGCATGGTAGCAGCACGGCAAACTTTATAAGTATTTTACACCGAGGCTTGTTAGTGGCACCCTCTGGAATTCCCATCACAGGACATTTATACGGAGAAGTAAGAATTTTGTCTGTGATATCTTGAGGAATCATAAGAACTTGTCGGGGTCCATTCCCGTTTTTTATGGGATATATTGTTACAATCCGCCTCTCTCTGAGGTCTTTTGTTTTCCTTATTATTACACAACCAAAATCTTACAGAAACTTTATTATAATTGAGATCTTTGATGATAGATTTTATTTCTTCCAGGGAATTTATTCATCAGACGCGTTTGCCAAAAGTGTGAATTACTGCTACAATACCAGTCAGGATTCCAAAGCTAAATTTGCTGTGTTATGTGAGGTAAGGTTTTTTATTGGGCATCATAAACTGTTCCGTCGGCTTTGTGTGTTTATGAAGATCTTCTGAACAGTTCATCTATTACAAGTATTTTGATGGCCTTAACCCAGGCAGTGAACTACAGTGAAACTTCTCTAAACCGGCCGGCTTTCGGATCGATAAAAACGGCCGGTCTATAGGGATGGCCGGTTTACCGAGAATTTAGCATTTAGAGACATTTTATCTCAATATTGTCAAAGAAAATTAATAATAATGTATTTTAATTGATGTAATCATGATTGTTCTTTGTTTTAGTTTGTTTTTATTGCGTTCCATGTAAAGCGCTTTAGGCTAATTGTCTTAAATAATAATAATGTATTTTAATTGATGTAATCATGATTGATTTTTTTTAAAAAGTTCTTTCTATGTATGAAAATAGCGATTTGATAGAAGTTGATGATGTTCCCCATGCAATTTGAGGTATGGTTGTCATGGTTTTATATCATCATAGATTGATAGTCTGTTGGTAAGGCGTGTGGAGTGGATTCTTCACCCTGGGTCAGTACAGTTGTGGTTCAAACACTGTGTCTGCTGACTTGGGTTTTGCGGATTCATACATTTTGCTTCGGGACAAGATCTTTTTTTATAAACATCGATGGACGAAAAAAATCTGAATTCAAATAGTTGGGGGTGGGGATAAAAATTTTCGCAAATTTCAGTCAATCCGAAATTGAAACTAAATTGATATTTAATTGGAGCAGGTAACTCTTTACCAATATTGTAAATTGGATGATCCCAGGGGTAGGAATTTTTGTACTAGGGTGGGGCCAAAATGGTAATAGTGGTTAAATATGTTAACAATTCGAACATTTTTAACTTCTTCATAACTACCTTCCAAGTCTTTTCGAATTTAGTATGAAGCATATTTGGAACAAGGGTGACATAAATTGTAAATTTCAAGATTCTTGAACCCACTGGGCCTTGGGGGTGGGGGAAAAAAACTACCAAAAATTGACCATTTTTCAAAAGTATTCTTCATAACCACAGGTCTATGAAAAACTAATTACATGTACATCATCATGTAGAAAAGGGAAGGCTTTCACTAAACTTGTGAATTTTATGATCACCAGTGTAGAATTTCTGACTGCAGGGCAGAGCCAAACTTGGCACATTTGCAGTGCTAAGTGTAAAAGATTTAGATGAGATTTTTTCAATGGTATTTATACTAAATTGAATTTATGTGAATATTTGCAAGGAGTGGGTTATCCCTTTGGGTTTGGTACCAGGGTGGGGCTAAAATGGTGAGGGTGATTAATATCTCTGTCATTTGAAAGATTTTGCTGAAACTCTATAAATCTAAATGTATATTATGGAAGAGTAGAAAGGGATGTCCAAAATTGTGTATATTTTCACAACTCCAGGATTCTGACTCTAAGGCGAATCCATAATATTAATATAAGATATATTATGTAAAGTTTTCATCATTGCATCATACTGTTTTGGTATGGTTGTTATATTTCAAATGTGGGATTAGGATTAGAGATACGGAGACATGTTTTGTAGTTTTGTGATAGAAGTTGATGATGTTCCCCATGCAATTTGAGGTATGGTTGTCATGGTTTTATATCATCATAGATTGACAGACGCGTCTGTTGGTAAGGCGTGTGGAGTGGATTCTTCACCCTGGGTCAGTACAGTTGTGGTTCAAACACTGTGTCTGCTGGCTTGGGTTTTGCGGATTCATACATTTTGCTTCGGGACAAGATCTTTTTTTATAAGGGCTGTTCCAGAAATGATCAAATGGGGGGGCCGGGCGGCAAACGATATTTTTTTGTGTGGGTGGTCGTATTTTTTCATATTTTAATTGGTCCGTGGTTGGACTGTTAAAAAAATATTTATTATGGGTAGTGGGTAGTTTCTATTGTTTTATTTTGTGCCACGTGGGTGTTGAGTTCTCAGAATATTTTTATTGTCGCTCTTGTCGTGTTGCTTACAAAATGTCGGAGGGAAAATTGAAAACATGCTTTCGAAATCGGAAATCGGAAGTAACATAGAACTATTCGAGTTGTCGCTCTTTGCAGCACATAACTTTCCATTACGGCACTCTTCAAATTAGAGGCGCGTTTAGTAGGGTCCCTTTAGACGTAATGGCGGCGAACTCTGTTCTGTAGATTATTAGTTTACAGTGCATCGATTTTGGGAATATTTTGAAACCAATAGGTATTCCGTTTTCTAATAGAAATAGGCAAACCTTAGTTAATTTATACGAGGGTACCGATGCGTTATATTTATCAGTCGGTGTGATGGTGATAGAGGCCTCCGGGCGCGGGCTCCATTAGAAGACGAACGATTCGTGGAAAAACATATCCATACCCATTTCATGATAATAGCATAGTTTGGACTCCCAATCTTTCCAACATTCCTGCCATAGATGCCTTTGATTGTTGATGTGACATCGTTTCTTCAGAACTACTGTGATACAATGTCGCACAGGCATTACCGCGTCATTGACTAGAATGTTTGTCCCGAAAACCTCGCGAGATCGAGATTTGTACCGTTTTCGTTTTTAAAAATATTTTTGTGGTGGGTCTGGTTATTTTTTTTATTTTATTAGATGGGTCATTGTAAAATGAGTTTATTAATTTGATGGGTCATGGTGTAATTTTTTATTATTTTTTTTTATGGGTGCTTGGTATATACAAAAGGTGCCTCCCGACCCCCCCATGTATTTATTTCTGGAATAGCCCTAAACATCGATGGACGAAAAAAAATCTGAATTCAAATAGTTGGGGGCAGGGATAAAAATTTTCGCAAATTTCAGTCAATCCGAAATTGAAACTAAATTGATATTTAATTGGAGCAGGTAACTCTTTACCAAAATTGTAAATTGCATGATCCCAGGGGTAGGAATTTTGGTACTAGGGTGGGGCCAAAATGGTAATAGTGGTTAAATATGTTAACAATTCAAACATTTTTAACTTCTTCATAACTACCTTCCAAGTCTTTTCGAATTTAGTATGAAGCATATTTGGAACAAGGGTGACATAAATTGTAAATTTCAAGATTCTTGAACCCACTGGGCCTTGGGGGTGGGGGAAAAAACTACCAAAAATTGACCATTTTTCAAAAGTATTCTTCATAACCACAGGTCTATGAAAAACTAATTACATGTACATCATCATGTAGAAAAGGGAAGGCTTTCACTAAACTTGTGAATTTTATGATCACCAGTGTAGAATTTCTGACTGCAGGGCAGAGCCAAACTTGGCACATTTGCAGTGCTAAGTGTAAAAGATTTAGATGAGATTTTTTCAATGGTATTTATACTAAATTGAATTTATGTGAATATTTGCTAGGAGCGGATTATCCCTTTGGGTTTGGTACCAGGGTGGGGCTAAAATGGTGAGGGTGATTAATATCTCTGTCATTTGAAAGATTTTGCTGAAACTCTATAAATCTAAATGTATATTATGGAAGAGTAGAAAGGGATGTCCAAAATTGTGTATATTTTCACAACTCCAGGATTCTGACTCTAAGGCGAATCCATAATATTAATATAAGATATATTATGTAAAGTTTTCATCATTGCATCATACTGTTTTGGTATGGTTGTTATATTTCAAATGTGGGATTAGGATTAGAGATACGGAGACATGTTTTGTAGTTTTGTGATAGAAGTTGATGATGTTCCCCATGCAATTTGAGGTATGGTTGTCATGGTTTTATATCATCATAGATTGACAGACGCGTCTGTTGGTAAGGCGTGTGGAGTGGATTCTTCACCCTGGGTCAGTACAGTTGTGGTTCAAACACTGTGTCTGCTGGCTTGGTTTTTGCGGATTCACACAATTTCCCTCTCATTTTGCTTCAGGACAAGATCAAAAGATTGATGTTGGAAAAAATAATTCAGATACCTCCATAGAGGGAGGGGGAGATTTAAAACTTTCACAAGTTTCAGTCATCCAACATCGATTTCATTTTGATGCATGAATAATTTTGGTACGACTTGCCATTGACACTTAAGCCATATCAAGTTTTTAGTTCACCCGAGTCACTCAGGTGACCTGTTGTTATTGGTCTTTGTCGTGCATTAACAATTGGAAGATATTCAACCTTTTCTTGATAACTTCCATTCTAATTCTTTTCAAATTTGGTATAAAGCATCTTTGTGACAATGGGGACATAAATTGTAAATGCAGGACTCAAGTACCCCAGGGGGTGGGGGGGGGGATAGACCATTCTTCAAAAATATTGTTAATATTTGCAACCTTTAGTTTTGGTACCAGAGAGGGGCTAAAATGGCCATGGTGATTGAATGTCTTATTATCATATGAAAAACTTATGCTTGGCACTCACAGCCTTTGAGCAGGGAGTGATCTTTATCGTGCCACACCTGCTGTGACACGGGACCTTGGTTTTGGCGGTCTCATCTGAAGGACCGCCCCATTTAGTCGCCTCTTACGACGAGGGAGGGGGTACTAAGTCCCTATTCTAACCTGGATCCCCACAGGACGCCTTTAAAGCAAATGACACTTTAGCTAATACTCAGGTGAACTATAAGACCTGTGAGCCTCTTGTTTATGTTTACATTCTCTCTATGTGGGGTTATGATTAGAGATACGGAGACATGTTTTGTAGTTTTGTGATAGAAGTTGATGATGTTCCCCATGCAATTTGAGGTATGGTTGTCATGGTTTTATATCATCATAGATTGACAGACGCGTCTGTTGGTAAGGCGTGTGGAGTGGATTCTTCACCCTGGGTCAGTACAGTTGTGGTTCAAACACTGTGTCTGCTGGCTTGGGTTTTGCGGATTCACACAGTCGCCTTATTTTGTTTTGAAAGATATACTTCCCAAACGATGACCAGCATGCATTTTGTTCATTTTTATGTTCATTGTAGGTAGCACTAGGTAAATCGCAAGTGAAAGATCCCAACACCAATTGTTTTAATAGTGTGTTGAAGGACACAGACTTTAGAAGTCGTTTGGTGGAGGGAACTAAACAGCCGGATGACGATTTTACAGTGGCCATGCCAGGAGGTAAGCTGCCAGGCATTCAAGGCACTTCATTATTCCTCCAGCAATTTTAAAATGATGGATTCCCCTTTGTATTTGCAACGTTTTGAAGTTTTGGGGTAGTTTCATAAGGGGCGAGATCAAAAGATTGATGTCAGATAAAAATATAAATTCAAATAGTTAGGGGGAGGGGGGATAAATCTCACATAAGTTTCTGTCAACAGACATGGATTACACTTCAGTGTAAAGCGATAAAAAGACAAACGACTGTTCAAAACCACTTAATGATATTACATATTAATGAACATTTAATAGTTTTAATACATATATGCACACTTTCATTTGTGAATAAACAGTAGAAAAGGTATACAAAGTGTTATTTATTATTGTATGTTTTTACTTTTTAATCTTTCATCATATTTAGTTGGGGGGGGGGGGGGGTGTCTTTGTGAAAACTGTGAATTTAGTTTTTTGTCAAACATTGAACTTTTGGTCTCACCTTAAATGGAGTCTGTTACATATTTGGATGTTTTGTTGATCATGAAAGACTTATCATTGATGAGGTCAGCCATTTTGAATTTATTTATTGACATCACCATGTTGTCATACAGTCAAAATAACAAAACAAATGACATATAACAAATAGAAAATAAAAAATAATGGCACAATGACTATAGCATATATAAGACATATTCATATGGTTCTTTAAAATCCATGAATTTATTTTCTCTGCATAAAGCATCTATCTAAATAGTTACATAAACGTTTTGTAATATTATAATCACATGGGTTAACAATTTCTTTAATGGGATCAGTACCACAGTATAATTTATCGCTAAAAATATCATAATATTGAAATCGAAGTTTGTCATACACAGGACAGTGAGGTACAAAATGTTTTTTGTTTTCATTAAATGATTTGCAAGCATAGCATATACATTTTTCCTTCAGGATTATTGGTTTACAATATCTACCTGTTCCAATAATTAGTGAATGTACACTTATTCTTAATTTTGTAAGCTGTGATCTTTCATACTTTTTCAAAGGAAACTTTAAGTAATCCTGCAATTTATATTCATTACAATTAGATTTTACTATAGAAGTAAGATTTTCCAGAGTCAGATAATGAGATTTTGTTCATAGGATAGGTCATGTCAGCAAAATTTTATTAAGCTTACACCTAAACTCCTTATGCGAAATATTTAGATCAAGTTAAGTTTATGTTGAAGATTGAAAATCTTGCTTTGCCATGAATTATAGCTCTTTTTCAAAGCTAGTTCTTTGTCTTCTTTGAAAGCTGACATTAAAAGCGCATTATTATATGTGGTACTTGATTCCCTATCTCTTAAAGGGACTGGTTCACGATTTTTGTTAAAAATATTTTTCATTTTTGATGTTAAACATTAGAAATATAACTCATTTAATGTTGACAGCCAAAATTTTGACCTTCTGAATGCAAGAATGAAAGCAATATTTTAGCTTTAAATTTGTGTTATGTAAACTAAGACTCGAGTCTTTTTATGTAAACAAACAAACAAGTGAACTATTGATTTTGTAATTTAAAGCATCTTAATTTTGCATAGTCATAAATTTTTACTTTTAGATGACACATTTTACCCCAAAAATGCTTGAAATGTGAAAGATATAATAAACTTAGATCGATATCCATTTCTTTTGAAAATTTCGTAAACACTAGCATACCGCTAATCTTTGTTTACAAAACAAATAATAAACTCTCTAAAATGAGCTTCTGTGATGATGTATAACCTTGATTTTCATGTGAAATCTTTCAAACACATTAAACAGATTTTGATCATTAAAAGTGAAAAACAAAATTTTGGGTAAAATCGTGAATCAGTCCGTTTAATCTGATATAATATTTAAACATGTCATAACATAAGTAGTAGAGTAGATAAGAACCTAATTCAGCATTGACTGCTAAATTTGATGCTTTTCTATGTACACCTAGAATATCTTTGAGAATATGATTTTGTGCTTTTTCAAATGGAAAACATTCTGAGGATTTAATATTTAATTTATAGTCTGTAATCCATATTTCAGTGAATTTAGTGACAATCACAAAGATCAGGAATATCTATCAACATATTTTGAGTAACACCATTTTAGAGGAATTTGGAAAAATTAAATCAACAATATCTTAAAGTATACATGTATCAGTAATGATAATAAATTAACCTCTATTTTTTATAAATGAAATATCTTACAATCCCGTTATACAATGTAATATGACAATATTCCCATTTCTGGTGATTAGACTCCCCAACAAAGTGCACAGATTCAAAGATTTATATCCACTCAAAATGCACTATAAAGAATATATTTTGTGTATGTGAAGCCAAAAAATGGCTAAAATAATGCCAACTTGGCGTAAAACCATAAATAATCAATCCGTATGTGAAATGATTCATCATTCTTAAGTCTGAGATCAATTTAGTAAATGGAGGTCATCTGTATAAACAGCAAAAGTTTGGACCTTGTAACCTTGTTATTTGACCTACTTTTAAGAAAAGTTAACCATGGTAATATCCTCTGAAGGTAAGGCTTTCATATTTTGTATATAGATTCCATATAGCAAGACTTTAGTTTTCATTTACCATAATTATTTTTCTTGTGACATTGTTTTATGACTACATCGTGGCCCTATGGAGCTACGTTTTATGGGAATAAAGATTGCAAAAAATCTTTCAAAAATCAGTACCTGAAGAACAGCAGGTCCAAGGTGAGTAATGTGGCCCATGGGCCTCTTGTTTTTGTGATCTCGCCGAAGGATCACCCCACTTACTTGGAATACTCACTTTTTACGACAAGCAAGGGGGTACCTATTTCTGATCCAGATCCACGCAGGACTTGTGGTCAATTACATGCACCTGTAGTGATGGTTGGCAGAAGAATAGCAATCAAATGGGACTTCACACAAATGCACAATCTTCTTTCAATGTTTTCAGGGTACAGGATTCCACTTGGTATGTTAGAAACAAAGGATCAGAGTATGGGTAGACACTATGGCCCCACATACAATGAGTACATCGTGGAAGACCACAGGCAGGTGTGTTTGAAGTACTTGGTACAGTTCACGGAGGCCAGCGCGAGATAATACAGAGTGTCGTCAGACTTCTAGTGCTTCGGTGGTACGTGGTGGATCGAGTGTGGAGTCCCACAGACTGGACACATTTATGCTCATACTTATCATTCAGGTACAGACAGGTATAACTTAATACAACGGTGGACGACAAGCCGGACAGACAGCAGCACTGTGTATAGGGAAATATTTAACTCGCTAATCTATGGAATGTGTACAAGGACATTTTTAAACTCGGACGGGAGCGATGGAGGCACTGTTGATTCAATATTCTATGGAAGCGCTGTACTTAGGGGCATTTTCTATTTTGGTTTGTAATTCTATGGAAGTGAATTTTTTTGGAACTAATGTTTAATTTTTTTGGCTACATGTTTTAAAAGAAATGAAATATTTGATGATTATTAGACGACAATGTTAAGGCTGTTGTGAGTTTTTGTTGTTAGATTGCACTGTTGTGTGTGACTCACTCTAGGTAGCTCTGCTGTAACAGTACATGTATGTCGTTTGTTATCATCAGCATAATTCGTCACGAGAATGTTTTACAGAGATTATAAAGAACAGTGGAAATAATGACGCGTTGTTATGTAGTCTTCAGAATTAGTCAAGCCACAGAGAGGAAACTATATGTGTGCAATTTCTCATGTCCTCTTTGGGAACATGTTTTTGTCAAGTAGTGAGAAGCATAATTTTAATTCTGTGGGTTTTTTTAATTGTTTTGTTTCCTTCTAGAGTGTCTTGTAATGAATTGAAAGCTGTCTATTATGAAAATTTTCGTAGATTATGTACCGCACACAACTGTGCCTGAGAGAAAGCCGAAAGACAACAAACAAAAAATACAGAGGGAGAAGAAATATTTAACGTTATGCAGCCACTTCAAAAGTGTTATTTTAAGATATATGAAATGTTAGCCATGATTTTATATTTATTAGTCATTATACACTAACATTTCCCTATGTTAATCATGCTGGAATTTTGAGGAAGATTGAATCTTCTGAACGTAGAATTTTTACATTCATCATACAATGCACTGTTTCCATCTTTTTTTTTTTGGACATACTTACATATCATAAATATTTGCAAATAGAATGCGTCTACTTGATTTGTGTTGGTGAGACGTTGATGTAGATTTGGTAGTGGATGTTGTGATTCCATCTTAGAGCTGTGTACAATACATTTCTGTATGCTTCATTGTAAACAACATAACAAATTGTATTTTGATATATCCTAATAAACATAAAAGCTCTAGTTGTACAGTTAATGAAGAATATTTCCTAGGGGCCTTGCTGCAGGCAGGTGCCCTATAGTGATTCATCTGTGTGTGCATCCGTGCAAACACCTCTCCATCCTTTTTATACGCCTGTCTTTAGACAGGACATATTATGGTACAGCGATGTCTGTACGTTCATCCGTTCGGGGTTTTCTGTTTCTAATTTAATTTCTCTGTCACATATCAAGCTGAAACTTGCTATGTAGCTTTGTGGATCACTAGATCATGATGCAATTTTGACCCATTTCGACCTCTCTTGCAGGAGTTTTGCCCCTTTATTTGAAAATTATTGTTATATGGAGGGTACATTAGGGTATTTGTCTGGTTAACTCCTCCCACCATTTTTAAATGAGAACCTTCTTATTTTACAGAGTATTTATATGGGTATTGAAGGTATACATGTGGCAAGGAGTTTGATTACCTTAAATTTTTGAGAAAATTTACACGTTGAACTTAATTTTGGGGAATTATTTCGTAGGGAGTACATGATTTGTCTGTTTTTCCTTCCACAGTTTAAGTGAGGACCTTCTTATTTTTCAGAGTATTTTTATGGAAAATGTGCATGTGGCAAGGATTTTGATTTTCTTTAATTTTTGAGAAAATTGCAGGTTGTTGAACTTAGTTTTTAGGAAATATTGCATAGAGAGTACATGATTTGTCTTTTATTTTCCCTTGTACAGTTTTCAAGTGAGGACCTCCTTATTTTACAGAGTATTTATATCCATATAGAAAATGTGTATATGGCAAGGATTTTGATTTTCTTCAATTTTTGAGACAATTACAGGTTGTTGAACTTGGTCTGTTTTGAGGATATATATTGAATAAAGGGTATGGTTTGTCCCTTTAGAAGCTAGGGTCTTTGTAATTAACTTGAAGCTGTGCTTAGTGCAAGGAATTTGATTCTCAACAATGTTTAATTTTCTCTGATGTTCTAAATATTTACAGGTTGTTGAACTTTATTAAATTTGGGGAAATGTTATACAAGTTGATGGTACAGGGGTTTCAACAGTCTCGATTGAAGTCAGCATTTCGCAAATTCTATGGTCGTTATAACGATCTAGTTCGTCAATACAACCTAGCATTGGGTCAAATGCTGTCTGACGTGTTTCATGCCGATTGTTAAGCCGTTCTTGGTCACACTCACCCCTTTATTTCGTCAGAACATTTTGCTAAAAGGTGAAAGCAAGGCATTTTGAGGATGGAACACCCCCGCCTCCCTTTAAAAACCAAAATTAATTGTAGAACCCCTCCTTTCAAGAATTCCTTGATCCGATCCTAATATCTGTGCTACTTTTTTCGTGACATCACTTCATCCTTGTTTTGGGGTAATTAACACGATCTCGGTGTTGTATGGTCACACTTTTATTTTCTAAGTCACTCGGTTGTTTTTTTTATCAATGGTTTTCATGGGTTCTACAATTTTACAGGGGATGTACTTTTCCTTTACGGGGGTAAGCCACATCTTGCAACTTTCTTTGGTAGGCCTAATGATTTTCATTCTTCAATTTTCCCGGATATTTCGTGTGATTTGTGTTTGATGGAACCTTTTAGGGACATCGCCATCTTCCCAAGTCAAGGATTTCTGATCCGATCCGCTCCCCATATCTGTTGATGAGAATCGTGTATATGTATTACGCAAATATTGACTCCACATCGTCTGCAGAAGAACGAAGAGGGTTTTTGCAGACACTAGAATTATTTCTATATCAAAAAGGTCACATCTGCCATGAGCCCTGTATCTTGATCAGGTAAACGGAATACAAGTAATCCGTAGTCAAGAACGGCCTAACAATTGTTATGGAATACGCTAGACAGCATTTGTTCTAAAGACAGGTATTTGCAAATAGATCATGATAACGACCATAGAATTTGCTAAATTCTTACTTCAAACGAGACTTAAATTATATCTCGGAGATGAATGACCTGCCTGTACTAAATGCTTTTATCCTTTCTGTGTACTGTACATTTGTATCCCTTGGTTGATTGAAAAAACTTTTATTGGAATGATTTTGTTTGGGTATTTCCCCCTTATACCCTGTTTATATTCTGTCCCAGATTTGAGGACATATTTCTATTGAAAGGACTTCATATATATATAAATATCAATAGGTGGGATGAATATGAGTTACCGTACCTATACTGGATTCCTAAACTTCATAAAAACCATTACAAACAAAGATACATTGCTGGATCCAGTAAATGTTATACCAAGCCCCTATCTTTGCTCCTCGCGAAAATATTAACAGCTGTGAAGGAGAAACTTCAAACGTACTGTGCTACTACATATGCCAGAAGTGTAAATCAAATGTGGATTAAAAAAAAATAGAACTTTTAGTAAACCTGAAATCACAAAACTTTTCTCATATCCACAACATCAAAGCGTATGACTTTTCAACTCTTTACACAACCATTCCTCACGATGAATTAAAGATTAGACTTTTTGACATCATAGACAGTTGCTTCTTCAACAAAAATGGAAAACGCAAATATTCCTATCTAGTGATAAGTCATCCAAAAAATTACTTTGTTAAACGCCACTCTGACTCCACATGCAGAAGTACTCTGAAGTTGAAATATAAAATATGCTGAAGTTCCTCATTGTCAATATCTTCGTGGTATTTGGTGATCAGATCTTCCAACAGTCTGTTGGAATTCCCATGGGCACGAATTGTCTTCCATTATTAGCTGACCTGTTTTATATTCCTATGAAGCAGAATTTATTCAAAAACTTCTCTTGCTGTGGCCTTCAATTCGACATTTAGATATATCGACGATGTATTATCTATTAACAATAATTTATATTCATATGTCGATTCAATATATCCCAGTGAACTCGAAATAAAAGACACAACAGAGTCGTCCACTTCTGCTCAATACTTAGATATTTTATTGAAGGTAGATATATTAACGGCAAACTAACAACTCAACTTTATGACAAACGGGATGATTTCAACTTCTCTATCGTCAACTTCCCATATTTATGTAGCGATATTCCATTATCACCTGCATATGATGTTTACATCTCACTGATTCGATATGCAAGAGCTTGTTCTACGTATGATCAGTTTTTAAATCAAAGCAGGCTACTGAGAAACAAGTTGATGATGCAGGGGTTTCAACAATCTCGTTTAAAGTCAATATTTTGCAAATGATATGGTCGTTATAACGATCTAGTTTGCCAATACAACCTATCATTGGGTCAAATGCTGTCTAACGTGTTTCATACCGATTGTTAGGCCGTTCTTGTCACACTGATTTTGACTACGGATAACTCCGTTTACCTGATCAAGATATAGGGTCCACGGCGGGTATGACCGGTCGACAGGGGATGCTTACTCCTCTTAGGCACCTAATCCCACCCCTGATGTGTCCAGGGGTCCGTGTTTGTCCAACTCTCTGTTTTGTATTGCTTATAGGAGTTATGGGATCGGTCGCTGTTCGTTGTCTTCGCCTTTCATATAGATATATATATCCAAATGTGAAAAATTACCTCAGTGTCCGGTAAATAAGAAATAAATTTTTTCATATATATATATATATATACACTGTATATGTATACTAATCCACAGCCAAATGTTATGACATATTTGTACTAGAATGACGTTATTATTTCTATAACTAAATGCACTATGACTAAGGCAGATATAAACGTTTGGGTTTTTTTTTTTTTTTTTTTTTTTTTTACGTCCCGTCGATAATTTTTCACTTATTGAAACGTCGCAAGCTGTAGGTGAAGTACCACAAGTTAGTGCCAACGCCTGTCGCGACACTGGTCATATCCGAAAGCCCGTAATATTTACTTCTTTAGAAACGCCAAGCGTTTGGTGAAGGAGCAATCACTAGGCCTACCAACCGAGCTCTATTTTAACGTCTTAGGTATGATGCGGTCATGAAACGAACGGGCTCGAACTCACTACCTCCCGGCTACGAAGCGAACGCTCTACCACTGAGCTACCGTGACCGGTGTAACGTGAAAGCTATCTTAGACCTAAGTGGGGATCCGGGTTAGAATAGGTCCTCAATATCCCCTTGCTTGTCGTAAGAGGTGACTAAATGGGGTTCCTCAACGATGATATATCTAGGCAGTCTTTGGTGGTCATGTCTTCCAACAATCTGTTGATTGATTGATTGATTGATTGATTGATTGTGTCTTGTTTAACGTCCCTCTCGAGAATTTTTCAATCGTATGGAAGCGTCACCAATACCGGTGAAAGGCTTTAAATTTAGGCCTATACTCGGCGCTTATATACGTCCATTAAGCAGTGAGGGTTCTTTAGCGTGCCACACATACTGTGACATGGGACATCCCGTTTTTAAGGTCATCTCCGAGGACTCGTGACATTCACACCTGGTGCCGAGCGTTTGGTGATGGAACTGTCACTTTCTGTTTTAAAGACTTAGGTCTGTCGCGGTCGGGATTCGAACCCCGGCCTTCCGCATGCGGGGCGAACGCTCTACCTCAAGACCACCGCGTTCCATGGACACTAATTGTGCTCCTTTATTAGCTGAATTTTATAGGTCACCTGAATTTACTCAGGTGATCTATTGCAATTGGTTGTCGTCCGTCGTAGTGCGTTAACAATTGAACATTTTTAACTTCTTGTTCATAACTACCATTCCAATTCTTTTCAAATTTGGTATGAAGCATCTTTGGGATAAGGGGGACATAAAATGTAAATTTCAGGACTCCTGCACCCCTGGGGACGTAGGGGCGGGGCAAAAAATGCCCAAAATTGACCAATTTTCTTTTTTCTTTTTCCTCTACAACCGCACATGTGTAAGAAAAACTAATTGCATAGTGATGTAGAGCAGGAAAACCTCTACCAAAATTGTAAATTTCATGATCCCCGGGGTAAGGTTCTGACTTGATATCAAACTTGACCCTGATCAAACTTGATATATAGTGTTAATGTGTAAAACACTTAAATGATATCTTCTTTAGTGCTATTGATACTAATTTGAAACTAAATGGATAATTACATGCAGTAAGAGCAGGTAGCCCTATACCAAAATTGTAAATTTGATGATCCCAGGGGTAGGGAGTTTGGTATCAGGTGGGGCCAAAATGGTAAGACATGATTAACTTCTTTTTGATAACTACCATTCCAATTCTTTACAAACTTGGTATGAAGCATCTTTGAAACAAGGTAAACATAAATTGTAAATTTCAGGACTCTTGCACCCCTGGGGCTTTAAGGGCATGGCAAAATTTATCAATTTTCAAAAATCCTCTTGTCTACAACCGAACATGTGTAAGAAAAACTAAATGCATAGAGATGTAGAGCAGGAAGGCCTCTACCAAAATTGTAAATTTCATGATCGCCAGGGTAGGGGTTTTGACCCCAGAATGGGGCCTAACTTGGTATATATAGTCTTTATGTGTAAAACACTTAAACAACATCTTCTTTAGTGCTATTGATACTAAATTGAAACTAAATGGATATTTAGAAAGAACAGGTAGTCCTTTCCAAAATTGTAAATCTAATGATCCCAGGGGTGGGAGTTTTGGTATCAGGGTGGAGCCAAAATGTTTTTAAACATGTGAACAATAGAAATTTTTAACTTCTTCTCGATAACTACCATTCCAATTCTTTTCAAATTTGGTATGAAGCATCTTTGGAACAAGGGAGACATAAACTGTAATTTTCAGGACTCATGCACCCCTAGGGACTTAGGGGAGGCCAAAAACTGGCCAATTAAAAAAATATTCCCTAGACTTGCACATGTGTAAGAAAAACTAAATGCATAGTGATGTAGAGGAGGAAGGACTTTACCAAAATTGTAAATTTCATGATCCGCGGGGTAGGGGTTTTGATCCCAGGGTAGGGCCAAGCTTACTATATAGTGATTATGTGTAAAACACTTAAATAACATTTAGTGCTATTGATACTAATTTGAAACTAAATGGATATTTAGTAAGAGCAGATAGTCCTTTGCCAAAATTGTATATTCTATGATCCTAGCGGTAAGGGTTTGGTTTCAGGGTGGTGTCAAAATTATAACGATTTGAAGGACTTATTTAAGTTTGCTGATACTGTGTAAAATCTAAATGCATACTTAGGAATAGCAGAAAAGGATGAACAAAAAAATACATCTTTTAATGTTAATGCACATATCATGTTATGTAAAGCTTCTCGTCAGTGTATGCACTTTTGAGGGCATTGAAGTTTGAAGAACACATCTTGTTTTATGCTGTTGCTGAATATTAGAATTTAGCTTAGATATTCAGAACAGGATTTTTTTTTTAAAGATTCCATAGCCCTTGGGAGTAGTGATACATTTAACTAGTACTCAGGTGACCGATAAGGCCTGTGAGCCTCTTATTTTGTATTCCTAAGATCTCGAGGCAGAATTTATTCAAAAGCCTCTACACAAGAGGAAAATATATCTTGTTGTGGCCTTCAATTTATCAAGATACATCGGCAACGTTTTATCGTATAAATCAACATTACTCGTTTTTATCCATATGTCGTTTCGATGTATCTCAGTGAACTCGAAATAAATTATACCAGAGTCATCAGTATCTGCTATATATTTGGATATTTTATTGAGCATACCGGTAGATGTTAACGGTAAACTAACAACTCAACTTCATTACAAACGAAATGATATCAGCATATCCGGTGTCAACTTCACATATTTGTGTTGTAATATCTCATTATCACCTGTATATGGTATTTATGTCTCTCAACCGATTTGATACACAAAAACAAGTTCTGCGCATGATCAATATTTTAACCGATGTATGCTACCAACAAATGCGTTTATATGTTTACCTGATCACGATAGAGAGCCCATGGCGGATGAGGTCGGTCAATGTTCAGTGGGTGTTTACTCCTCCTAAGCACCTTACCCCAACTTTGAGTAATATACAAATTACAAGATCAACATCACTCTCTCTCTCTCTCACTAGTCAGAATAGATTGTCCCACTTCAAAACAACATATAGATCTACTATGCAAATTTTATTCTTTTTATTTCTCCAAATATTTTATTCTTTTAGCTATTCCGGTTTTCTGCTCCCCAACAAACATTTCCCCGTCCCCGACAAAACACACGGCGCGTGGTTCTTTAATCCCTCCTTCAGGAATGATGTACCTCAAGAATGTCCCGTTCCTGTCCAACATGTGGATCTTGTTACCTGCTGAGTCAGTAACGATAACGTGACCGGCAGGATCAGTAGTGACGGCGCAGACATCAAATTCATTGCCCCGCCCAGAGTAAGAAAACCGAAATATTCCTAATCTATCGACAGCAGTCACAGCATTTTTCTTCCAATCTGTTACGATGATGTCCCCGTTGATGTTCTCAGTGACGTAATTTGTTTTTCCGTACAGAGGCTGGCCCTGTGAGTTGTACTGGATTTCCTGGAGTACGGTACCGGTACTGTTGTATCGCACGATTTTGGACAGGTCGTCTTTACGGAGACATACCAGTAGTTCATTTGACATGGTACTCGTGATGCCGTATGGTTCCCACTCCCCCGTTGTAAACATCGTGTGGATCGCTTTATCATCGGCTACTCTATATACAGAATTGATGTTGCGCCTTACTGAGCAAACCACTTGTTTGTTGTATACCGTTAAATACATGCCCTGTGCCGTGATAGGAACAGTTGCGTGGAGGTTTCCCAGAAAATCAAACGCCTTAAGTTCTTTACTTTCCCCTCCCATACACACTCTGTTAACATCAATAACTGCAATATCGTATAGACGACTGTTATACTTTTCACGTGCAGGAAACTCTGTGTCTATAGTTGTGATAACTTTCGGCACCTCTAATATTTTGGGACTCGAAATCTCATTGTCATAAAATATTACTTTCGATAGGGAAATCCTTTTTTCTTGTATTTTGACATTGTATCCGAAATATGATTTGAAAGAGTTGTCGTCAATTTTGGCTTCGCAAAACACCGGAAATGAGTACTGTGTAATCTCTGAGGGAGTTTCCTGATTTTCAATCATACATTTCTTCATTTCCAGTACATTCTGTGAATTTTTCAGTTTCGTGGTCGTTGTCTTCATTTCATCAACTTTTCTTAAAATCTCTTCTAGTTCTTTCTTCTGTTCTTGGAGAAGTGATTCGTGCTCCTTTTGCATGTCGTCCAGTTCCTGGTGGAGCAGCTTCACGTTTTTCTCGATGTGTCTGTGCAACTCCTCTCCTCGTGACGTCACTTCATCCTTCTTCTGTTGGTAAATTTTGGATAACGAAGGCAATCTCTGTATCGTATGATCCAAGATTTTCTCAAGTTCATATTTATATTTTTGAAGTCGCTCATTTTCTCTTGTAATAATTTCTATCATTTCTTCAATTTTCTTGGACAGCTCGAACATTTCGTGTGATTTGTGTTTGTTTAAAACACACACCATGCATATCGGAACATCACAAGTCTGGCAGTACACACAACACTCGTTCTGTGGATGAGAATCGCACGTGCAGGTGTCGTCATAATCTCCACTACCGTAATTCACCACAATATGTCCGGTCTTGGACTTCATTCGGAGGTGAACCGGAACACATGAATCGCAGAGATTGACTCCACATCGTCTGCAGAAGAACGAGACAGGCTCTTGACAAATATGACATTCAACGAGATGTTGACCTCGGATAGTTATTGTAGATTCCATCGATCATGATTTTTTTTTTTATACCTGAAGTAGATATATAATGATATATACACAATTCAAAAAAGTACATTCAGACATGTTTTCTACTTTCTCAAAATAGTTTAAACGTGACGACATGTGTGATTCTACAAATATATATATATATATATCGCTATTTGTAAGCGTTGGTGGCAAAAACATAAAACTCGGTAAAGAAGGTGTTGCACGTCTCATGTTAATTTCCCTAGAAGTGTTGCATGAAAGATCGAAAAATTTAAGTTATTCAAATATATGACAAAACCAATTCGAACGTATGTCTTGATTCAATAATTTTTGAAAATAAGTTTAAAAGACGTGTATTGACAAAATTAACCAAAATATTTCGAGTTTAAATCAAGCAATAAGCGATTTATATGATTTTTAGCGTTAAAATGAAGGGGTATCCCAGAATTTCACTCCAAACTGCCTCCGTGAAACAAAATAAATTTAGCATGGGCATGTTCTTCGATTTTTCCTCTAAATAAAACTCGCTTTGAAATTTTGTTTCACGAGGGCATTTTTTTTGTAAAATTAAAAAAAAATCGAAACGACTTCACTAGTATTATTTTCAACTTCACCTGTACGTTAATTTTCCATAGTAATGTATGGTCTACTGCGTGGTTCAGTGGATAAGGTTGTCGACTCTTAAATGTAAAGATGTTTCCTATTTTTAAAACGACCGGGTTCGACTCCCTCACGAACATATTTTTTTTTTTCATATTCCTTTTCCATCTAGATTTTTTTTTTCTTAATTGAAACACGCTTCTAGTTTTTAAAAATGTTTCATGTCAAATCTCTGTTTATTACCATGTTCCGAGTTTGAAATAAACTTCCAACCTGGACACTGTTTAGTTTGTGAATAAGACTCAACAAACACGCCGAATACAGCATGCAATACCTGCATTTTGATAGTCAAGGCTGCTAACGAAAACTTGTATGTTTTTCTGAATGAAAGTTGTTGATAAAGGCATGGTGCCTTTTACGAAAAACCGTTGTGAACTTTGCAAAGCTTTCGAAGAAAAACTTTAAGGCCAAACGAGGTAAATAACCGTTAAACAGTTTGAGTTTATATGTATTTCAGTAGCAAACTGCTATGTTGAATCAATTTTTACAGGTGCATGTACTTTGAATAATGTTGAATTTTATTAATGCGTATTAAACTTCCCATATATTGTTTTGTGGTCAGAGTCATGTACAGTTGCCAATTGTTGGTTGTAGAAAATAAAACATACGAGTATAAGAGCTTTTGGACTGTAGTAGTATAAAAATATTTGATACACTCGTAACATGTAACCGTATACATTGTATCTGATACTCAGGAAAAAAAGAAGACAATTTAGTTTTCACGATTTCAAAAATTATCTTTAGACTACATGTATAATGTACTGACACATAAAATGTATTAGGCTTGTCCCTAGTACTGGGGAATCCTTCATAAATCAGGTATTTAAATGGCAAATGCGCAATGAGTATAAATATGAATGAAGGTCAGTTCTACGTCACGAATGTTGGCACGGAGCTCCGATTAGGGAAAATTCACGTTTCTGTACAACACCCTCTTTGTCAACATCGATTTAAATGTTGGCCATGGTGAATAAATTAGGTATCATACTACTTTCACAATCAGTTGATCGAAGAAGGGCGCATGTGACGTCACTGTACCACGTGACTCCCTAACTAATAAAACTAGCCAAACTCCCCGTCGAGGCCTCATTATGTCACCTACGAATAGACCTCTCCTATCAATCTCTACCCAGAGTTGAGAGCAAGGAACGACAACTCTGGGTAGAGATTGCTCTCCTATGTGACGCAGTACAGTATACAGATTTGTATATTGTGAGTCCGCGATTATCACGCAGGCAAATAACACTAAAGAAGTAGTTCGTAGTTAAGAGTTGGAAGATATTGACATTAAAATCATTAATATAAAAGTATGGATTTTATTTTAAACATAAAATGATCAAAAGATCATTAAAAAGTAGGGAGACTCTGTTCAAATTATAGTGAGCAAAGTTCGCGTACGAGCTCGATCGCTCCAATGATTACACATATGAGTCGTGTGATTTGATCTTCATCAGCTGAAAAAAGATGAGTGATATGTCTTACGGCGTGACCGTGTTTGAGGGCGATGCAAAAATATTTGCATCAGTATCTAGATCCATACCAGAACAAAAATTATCCCGAAATATTAGCACCTAACGTGCGAGGACAGAGCTCAATCAAAGTATTCTAACTTTAGACATTTTTTATCCGCCAATTCATCGAACGCGGGAAACTCTATGCAAGTGATGTAAACAGTGCATTGTGACGTCACATTCAGCGTCGGTATTTAGCAAATACATGTAGGAGACATGACCTACAATCGCGTTAATCGAGGAGTGATTATACAATTAAGAAAATAAGATTTACATGCTTTTACGGATTTTATATAACATCTCAGAACGGCATGAACTTGGGTACACGAGATTCAAAATGGAGAAATACATGTCCACGCGCTAGTATTCGAATAGACGCCATTGAGACCAAACTTTTCAAGTTCCATAGGTATGGTTTGATTTTTCATTAGTTTTCTATATTTTCCTTTTAACCATGTACATACGTGTCAGCTATAGGGAGAGATCCGCTCTCATGGCCCTTCGGGCCGTGAGAGGGCTTAATTCGCCCTCTATTACCCATAATGCTTCTGGGAAAATGTCGCGGTCACTGCGGTATACTTCATTGACAATCCCGTAATTAAAATAATTAGATTGTTTAGAAAATACCATAAACGTTTTTAAATTTCAGACAAGCTTTCTCATAGCTTCAAAGGTTTTGTTTTTGCTTGGTTTGAAAGAAGAAGAAAAAACCATGGCAGTTAATATGACGTCACAATGTAACTGTTTACATCCTCCGAGTTATATTTCCCGCGTTAAATGAAGAGGCGGATCAAATGTCTGTAAGGATCGTCGGAAACCCACGGTTGGTCGCTCTAGATGATTACCTACCGTGGGTCACAAGGCCAGTATTTTCGCTGGAAGGTGTGTCTCGGCTTCTATATGCGATTGGTCGCTTTACCATTCCTTATTGCGATATTCAACCAATGAAAAAGCCCCTTATTCCAGTCATCGGTAGCATAAAAAAAAACATGCTTTCGAAGATTTGACTACATTCAAGTTGGACAAGTTACAAAAATTTCAGCGAGATGCTTTATCTGTATTATTGAAGCTACGAGTTCGTAGTTCCATCATACGGGAGCAATGTATAGGGTTTTTTTTAACAGACTTGGTATTTCATCTGTTTTTATAGATATGTTAAACTTACTTGCGTATTAAGTACTGCCGTAATTTGTTCTCTTTGTGTTGTCGGCACAATTTGAGCCAGTAATTGTGACCTTCGATTTAAAACACACCTCTCTCGTATAAACACGATATCTCACCTACGCTAATTACAAAATGACGTGTAAGACCATATCTTAATTCAAATTTGCATCTAATTTTTAAATTGTATCATGCATGACTGATTTTATTCACGTGCCATGAAGCAGTGATGATAATAAACATACCAGAGGCGGATCCAGGATTTCCGAAAGGGAGGGGGGCACATGTGAAAGTGAAGTATTAGTTAAAATAATAAGCCATTTTGGGTGCCAAATCTGGAGTTTTCATCTATATATCTTTGATAGTGGCACAACAAAACACACACTTTCATGGGAGCCGCCATTACAGCTGACACATTGAGTACCGGGAATATTTACGGCGATTCCCATTGGTCCTCGATAGGTCACGTAAAATCACGCATTTTAATGAGTTATGCGAAAATATCGGCCTTGTGACCCACGGTAGGTAATCGTCTTGAGTGATCGACCGACCGTGGGTTTCCGACGATGGTCTAATATGTTGACGGTACTACCGTTTGAGCGAGCGCAGCTACATGTATGTACATATTTTGTAATGTTCATGATTTGATCTGGTTCAATTTAAACAATATCTATTTGACAAATACTCATAACATGAATGAAATTAGGTAGCTGAAACAGCTAGCGTGTTTTAGTTTTATATTAAAAATCATTAAAACATATATACTTTAATGTGATTGAAATATTTTTTTTTTCCTATACATACTGCAAACTACTAATCTGATTAAAATACTATAGTCTTAAAAAAGAATTGATTGTTCTAACAAGAAAAAAAAAGTCCAACTTGTTGAATTATGTGAATTTAAGCTATTTGAAAAATTACAACAACAAAAAAATAAATAAACGGAATTCGGCCCGATCGAAAATCATTAATTAATTCTAGTTTTGTGAATAAATCTTATGCCTCGTTCACACGGATGCGCATTAAATTTTACTTCGCATTAAATTAATTCGAATTAAATAGCGTTCACACGGCGGTAATATTTAATGCGAAGTAAACTAATGCGCATTAAATTCGTATGCATCTCTATTAAAGGGTGCGCGAAATAAATTAAAGAATAGACTATGTTATTGAAAATTATTTTTATAGATATTTTAATGAATATTGTGTAGATCTATACAAAATTCTTTGTTCAAAACGCTATATAGGCCTACATGTAGTATACTACATGTTTACAATTTAGGCCTACATACATAATTCTGATCTACACATAAGGAGTTTTTTGTCGTGTGTATTTATATGTTCCCAAGAAATTACTTGTTATTTCCTCCGACAACCAGCATTCAATCTAGACAATATATTGTTTCTTCATGGGCCCAATTTTAAAACTTCGGAACGTCTTTTTCACCATTCCGCTGACTACTGTTATGACGTAATTTTTAATTACTAATACGTATTATAAGTCTACTATGACGTCATATGGTATAAAAATTAACAATGAGCGGCATATGTTTTAAAAAATGTAAAAAAGAAAATCATATTATCACTATTTTACAACATTGTTGTCGAATTTAAAAACAATTCCTTCCACATGTATTACTCAGTATGCCTATGCAGAGCACAGATTTACGTCTGACATTATCTAATGACATGCTGTTTGTACATGTTTTTAGTGATTATGTAATAGTGTGGATTGTATAGGTATATAAACAACTCAACACCAATGGTAGGGTTCTATCAGAGTTTGTATTCTTTTCTAATTAACTCTGAAATATATAACAAGAATATCACATATAATATATATATATATCATGAATTAAAACATATAGTATAAAAATATCAACAAAGAAAACTCATTTGCTCAGCACAGTTTACAACCAAGAGTTATTCCCCTTAATAGTGCTTATAAAGATATATTTGACTATTGATTACTATATGATATAAATAATAAATAGATTTATCTTACTCGACTATTGCACTTAATTAATCATAGACTATTAATAAACTTGATAAGAATATTCAGAACTTATCATAATGCAAAGAATATACAAAAAAATGCAATGTCATACCTATGTGTGACACAGAGCCAAATTTCTGGTCAGGTCCAAAATATTCTATATGCTGGTAATAAATCTATATAGAAATAATGAAATATCAAATACTTGTGTGAAACTAATGTTACATTACTTATTCACATAAGGAAATCATAGAAAGTAAAAATAGCTGAATACTACTCGAACACTCTGACATTCACACATAACATATTTAAACTACTACATTTGATTTAATCATGATTTATAGTTTTAATATACATTCATACTGATATACATTTTACTCTTTAGTTGTAATTGATAACTTAAAGATAATGTAGAATGCATATGATCACTCTTACTCAATTACCATCATAGAAAATGCATAAAATCTAACTATTCAGCAAATGTATTAATTCAAAGTAAGCACATGTACTTTGAATTATATATGATCATAAAAACTCAAAAGAAAGTCATATTTACTTACAGTGAAATTGTACTAGGAAAATCTTCTGGAAAACACTTCTATATTCTTAGAAGACAATTCAAAATGTGAACAATAGTAAAGAGAGGGAACTTAGACAACCAATGAAATTGGAGAGTTCTATATTCTATAAATATTTACATGGTGCTATTACTGACCATTATGATCTCATAATCTATAAATAACTTTAGAGATATTTGCATATACTATTAAGTTGTACATAAAATAAATTAAAAGTAAAGACAACTTTTGTCATGTACTAATCTTCATAATCTAAATAATGAAATAATATATTTACTTTAGAAAAATATCACCCTGTCACATGCTTCCCCTCTTTGTAAAATGACGTCCTCGTCATTTACTATGACCAAAAAAATATAGATATGGCTTATTTTGAGTAACTTGACTGTAAAGTATGAAAAATCAAAGCTAGCAAAATATATTAAAACTCTTATAATGTCTCGAATACTTGATATCTAATATCTAACTCTTACTAGACTGACTGAACTGACTGGTTTGTTTTGATTTAAAAAAAATGACTTTAATTTTAATGTTTACCAGTAACTATATCAATGAGAGCTTTAGCTACTGCTTCGGAATTCAACGAGTTAAAAATTGGATTAGTGGCAAGCGACTGCAAATAATCTGCTCTGACTTTCCATTCTGGTTGAGATACTGCTATCTGTTGGTTGATAAGGTAATCGCCTCTTTTCATCCAAGCCGGTTTCTCTCTAGTCCTTTTTGACTTCCTCTGACCCTCAGCATCTTCCTCACCATTTTCCTCATCAGTACTGTTCAGATGGGGTATGTTCCCAACTGTAGTACTAGTATCTGGTAATGCTGTAGCAATGTTGCTATCTGCATCCTCATCTTGAGTTCTGACTTCTTCATCCTTCTCAGCATCCTCAGAAGCATTAGCGACTGTATAAACTTCTACTGCTGCTTCTTCGGGTATGTCTGTATGTGCACGTGCTTCGTCTCTCTCTGGAGCGGCTGCAGCTCCTTCCACCTCAGTTAACACTGTATCAGGTGTCTCTGAACTATCTGCAGAAGTTACATAGGGCTTTGGAACTGAAACAGGTGTACTTTCATCGCAGTTTGCAATGTCCTCTGTCTCTCCCTCGAACTCATAACTGCATTCTGAATCGTTTTGATCTTGTTTCTGGTTTTTAGTTTCTCTCTTGGATTCTCTGGTGATAGGTTTGCTTCTTCTAGGTGCTGGTTTGGGTCTAGGTTTGTTGATCTCAAGTTCAAATTCATCAAGGTGACCAATAGGCAAAAGTAAGTTTCGATGCAGTGTTCTTTGTATCTTTCCGTTACTTTCCTTCTTGACCACATAAACTGGAATGTCTTCATTGGGCTGGCGGTAAACTATATATGGCTCTTCCTCATATTTATCAGATAGTTTATGCTTCCCATCAAATGCGACGATCTTCACTAGGACTCTGTCTCCTGGTCGGATTACAGCTCCTCTAACTTTGATATCATAATTCTTTTTCTGTCTTTGTTGTGCTTTTTCAATGGAATCTTTGGCTAATTTGTAGGAGTTTTCCAATTTCGATTTCAAATTTGCAATATATTTATGAAGAGTTCCTGTTTTGTCTTGGTCATAAGTGTTGAAGATGATGTCAACTGGTAATTTCGGTTCTCGGCCAAACATTAAAAAGAAAGGTGATTGTCCAGTTGTTTCCTGTCTCATAGAATTGTAGGCATGAACTAATGAAGATATGTATGATTTCCAGTCCTGCTTTTGGTAATTTTCTAGTGTCCCTAACATTTTGATCAAAGTTCGATTAAACCTCTCCGTCAACCCATTTCCCATAGGGTGGTATGGCGTGGTTCTTGATTTCTCAATTCCCAATATACTGCATAATTCTTTGATAATGTGGGATTCAAACTGTGCTCCTTGATCACTGTGGAGTTTCAATGGAATGCCATAATGAACTATGAAGTTGTTATATAATGCTTCAGCTGTTGTCTTTGCTGTCTGATTTCTTGTAACTATGGCTTGGGCATATCTCGTAAAATGATCTGTAATGACGAGTATATTTTCATAACCACCTTTGGAGGTTTCTAATTTCAAGTAGTCCACACATAACAGTTCTAGAGGTTGAAAAGTTCTGATGTTCGTCAATGGAGCTCTTTCGTTAGTCGGTGTTTTTCTCAGAAGACATCGTCTGCAGTTGCTAATATACTTTTCAACATCAGAAGTCATTCCATGCCAGTAAAATCTATCTCTGATCAAACTAACGGTCTTTTCTCTTCCAGGATGTCCCATTTCGGTATGAAGAAGGTAAAGTACTTTCTTGATACATAACTTGGGTAAAATAACCTGCGTCTTGACTTCTTCATTAACTGTGATCTGTCTAACTAAAATTCCATTTTTGATTTTCAGTTTGGCAAAGTTTCGAAACATTGCAGCATGTTGTTGTGAAAAATTGAACGGTAGCTGATGTTTTCTTGGCTGGTCATTATTTCTGACATATGGTATCCAAAAGCGTAATACAGGATCATTCTCTTGGTAGTACTGTAAATCAATCTCAGTGTAGTCTGATAAATCTGGTAACTGTCCTACTGCAGATGTTGTCATAGATAGGCATTGTACGTATGGCAATACATTTAGAGAATTACAAATGGCTTTGATGGAATCAGCTGGAATTCTGGACAAGCTGTCAGCATCAGCATTCTGACTACCAGGTCTATACTTGAGGTCAAAATCATAATTGGCTAGAGTTGCAACCCATCTTTGGCTTGTAGCATCCAACTTCGCTGATGTCATTACGTATGTAAGTGGGTTATTGTCAGTAAGTACCGTAAATGTGTTTCCATAAAGGTAATCGTGGAATTTCTCGCAAACTGACCATTTTAAGGCAAGAAACTCTAACTTGTGAGCTGGATAATTTTTCTCACTCTTAGATAGGCTTCTGCTTGCATACGCTATAACTCGTTTTGCGCCATTTTGTAATTGGTATAATACAGCTCCAAGACTACTAGAAGATGCATCGGTATGAAGCTCAAATGGTTTGGTATAATCAGCATATCCCAGGATTGGATAAGTAATAAGCTTCTCTTTCAGGATGTTGAATGAATGTTCCTGCTCTGGACCCCATTTCCAACCAGCTGGTGGTGGTTTTGGTTTAGCTCCTTTTCGGGTCTTCTTCTTGGTGTCTGGTAGAAGGTCATTCAATGGACGAGCAATGTTGGAAAATCCTTCAATAAACCGACGATAATATCCAACGAAACCAAGGAATTTCCGTACTTCATCCGGATTAATAGGTGCTGGCCATTCTTTTACCTTATTAATCTTCTCTGGGTCTGGTTCAATACCCCTCTCTGAGACAATGTTTCCTACATATTTGACCTGTCGTCTAAAGAATTCACATTTCTTCGGAGATAATTTCAAATTGACATCTCTTAGTCGCTGGAAAATTTTTTCTACTCTTTCAAGATGTTCCTCAAAGGTTTTGGAGAATATTATTATATCGTCCAAATAGATGTAACAAATGTCAAGATGGAGTCCTTCAAAGCATTGTTCCATGAGTCGCTGGTACGTGGCTGGAGCATTTACTAAACCAAACGGCATTCGGTTGTACTCGAAGAATCCAAGTGGGCCTACGGTAAATGCTGTCCGATCCTTATGATCCTCGTGTACCTCTATCTGATGGTAGCCACTTTTCATATCTAATATGGTGAAATACTTGTTCCCACTAAGTGCATCTAAGATATCCTCTATTCTAGGTAATGCATAGGAATCTTTCTTTGTGCGTTGGTTGAGTTGGCGATAGTCGACACACATTCTCAACTCGTTATTCTTCTTCCTGCATAAGACAACATTACTTGACCATGACGACTTTGATTTTCGGATAATTCCTCCATCTAATAACTGCTTCAAGTGTTGCTTAATTTCAGAAAACATAGATGGTGGAATGCGACGTGGACGTTGTTTAAATGGCGTATCATCCTGTAGTTCAATTTGATGTCTGACCATTTGTGTACAGCCAATATCTGTTTCGGACTTTGAGAAGACATCTGTGTATGTCAATAGTAGTTTCTCACTTAATTGAATCTGGTTGGTCGTCAAAGTCTCTCTTTCCAGCTTGATTAGCTCCAGTAAATGGTCTGTGGCTTGTGCTGCATTGCAAATGTTGAGATCTTCTATGACTACAGGCTGTATCTCACAAAGAGTAGATCTTGGTTGGATTTGAACTGTCCTAGTTGTTACATTGTCAATGCACACTTTGACTAAGTTTCGTGCTGGATAACTATAGTTGATGATTGTGGGCTGTATATCGAGATCAGATGGAATGTTGGAATCAGTAGTTGCTTGAAGAAGGGCTGGTGTTGTTTGGTGTGGAATAGCTCTATGAATGTAGCCTGATATAGTGACGCTAGAGTTAGGTGGTATGACAACTGGTCGAACTTCTGCGGATTTAACTATCCCTAGTCTGTTCTGTTGTTTCCTAAGTTCTTTAGCCTGTAACGTCATACTTCGGAACGCTAAATACCATGGAGTGTGTAATTTGGCTGTCTGTAGATATCTGTCTCCATAGTTCGTATGTATATCAGTGAGGAGATGATGAAGTATGTTGGTTCCAAGAAGAACAGGTACTTTCTGATTGTAGTTACTGTCCGGGACAACGAGGATAGGATACTCTGCTAAGTTAGAATGAGGTAGTCCTGTAGATGTTATACTGGCCTCTATATATCCACAATATGGTAATGTTCCTCCATCTGCACACTCTATGTGTAGGATTTCAGTCATGGGATGCAGTGGTAAATCTGAGAGACATGTTTCATAGTATGATTTACTCACGGTGGACACAGTAGAACCTGTATCAATTAGGGCTGTTACTTCCATGTTATTGATAAAAATTTGTACTTCTGACGCGCTCCCAACTAAAACAGTTTCTGTTTTCTTTGTGTTCTCAAATGTAGGGCGTCTGTTCCTGAAATGACCTAACGTCTGCCCCTCGGCGCAGGTCTGCTGAAGTTTAAATTACGCTGGCTGTGATCCATCATGATGCGACAATTTCTTGCAATGTGTCCAGGTTGGTGGCACTTAAAGCATATAGGTTTGCCTTCCTCAGTCTCATATGGTTCAGGATGAGGATTCTGAGAATATTTGCTGGATGATGTTTGTTTTGGTTCCCAATTCCTTCTGTCTGAATCATTTTCATGTCTCTGTTTGTCCCTTGTCTCCGTGTATTGAGAATAATTGGAATTTGTTTTCCTCTTTCTTTTGGGATTTTCAAGTTCCTGTACTTTGGTTGTTAATTGCTGAACCATGGCCTTGAGCTCTTTGATATCATCCTCTCTTTCAGTACTGGTTGATGTTACTGCCATCTTTAAATGTGTTTTCCTGATGGTATCGTGTTCTTTCTCCACCAGTCTAATTTCTTTCCGAAGTTCATCGAAATCCAAAATCTGGTCGAACTTGTATCCAGTAATATCTTTGATCCATTGATGAAGTCCATTCCAGTACTTTGATCTCAACTTTTCATTTGATTCTTCTTTCCGAGCTACTCCTTTGATGACTGCCTTCCTATATATTTCCTCTAATCTGCAACTCCAACTCATAGTTGTCTCATTCGGTTCTTGCTTTGCACTATAAAATCGTTCCATGATAGTTTCTCCTCTCTCAACTGTTCCGAAAATACTTTCCATCTTATCCAAAATCTGACATATGGTGGCATCAGGTCCAATTCTCATCAAAACACTCCCAGCCTCTCCTTTGAGAGATCGCCTTATTGCTTGTGCAATGACTCCTTCTGCATACTTCTCCTTAATCAGAAAATCCACTTCATACCGCCATAGGTCATATGTAGTCTCATGTTTCCCATCTCCCGAAAAGCATGAAATCTTTGGAATGTAGTTTCCTTGTCTAGTAGTAAGCGTATGTTCAGTTTCTGGTTCCTTTTTAATTTCAGTTTCATTCATATTTGAGACAAAATCAGACATCCATTTCTTGAAGTCAGCAGTTGAATCGGCTTTTGGTTTAATATTCATTTCCTTGAATGCATTCGCAATCTGCGTAAGCTCCTCCTGAGATAGCTCCGCCATGTTGGTTTTGAAGTTTCGCTAAAGCTCACTCGGATAGTATGAATTTTTTTAATATATTAAATTTATGATTAATCCCTAAGACTTAATAATGATAATTATTTCTTGAATAACTTATTTTTAAAAAAATTTAAATGGATTATCTAAGAGCTTAATTAAATTGCAACTAATTAGTGGCTAATATTTCTTATGACTAAGATTCAAATAACTTTAATTGTGTTTGATAAACTCTAAACCAAAAAAATAAATTAACTCTAAATATGGATCTTTAAAAAAATAAATTGAAGTCAACTAGCAACACAAGTGATGATGAAATCTAAAGTTAACCTAGAATGATTTAACTTTACAATGCAAAATATATATAAGTTGATATTAAGATTTCAAAAAGCTAAATAAATTCAGTGAACCTGATGAAATTGGTTATTTATGAAAGAAGAATAACTCTGGAAAGTATCAATGAATGATGGTGTGCAGTCAGGCGTGACAAAAAAATGTGAGCAGGGGTTGTACACTGGATGAATAATACTCAACCAAAAAGAAGAAAAAATTGGTAGCACCCTGTAGAATGATATATATACCTCACCTAATGAAGATATAGCAAACAAATAAACTTAACTAATAGTAATTAATGATAAACCAACTATGCAATACTAATTACATTCTGAAGCAATAAGTTTGTAATGCACTGCAGAATTACCCAAGTATGAACTAATCAAGTTAACCTTAAATAAATGACTTAATTACTGACCTTGATCAGAATTCTTGATGAATTCAGGTATACACTGTACTACATGTACTTAACTAAGTAAATCTAATAGTGCAATAGTGTTGAATTTATCGATTTATTTAAAATTTAATTATCATTAGGCCTATATTGAAATGCGTTTTATGTTCAAAGGCAGTGCTGTTCACACAGTTTTACAAACTTGAAAGGTTTACTACAAGACTTGGCCATTTTTATCACACAATTAGTGACTTGGAAAGATTGAGGGCAGAAATAAGTAAAATAGAGGCATGCAGTCGAGAACATACAGTTCTAAGCAAGTCGTGTCAAAGGTTAAGCAAGTCAAAGTGATCGAAGGCAACAGAAAAAAAATTGTATATAGAATGAAATATTTCAATCACATTCATTATGTTTTAATGATTTAATTTTTAAAATCCTGGTAGAAAACTAAAATGGGCTGTTTCTGCTGCCTAATTTCATTCATGTACTGAGTATTTGGCTAATACATACTGTTTTTAAAATTGAACCCGATCGTTTGACGTTATGTTTTTTCGTCATTCTACAGTGACGTAACACAGTACACGCGGCCTAAGAAATCGATATCCCATAATGCCTATAACTGGAAGAGTTTGGTTTGTAAGCAAAAACCATTTCTGTTGCACAGTAGAATGACTGGACTATTTGTGAGCAAACGAACTCTGGTGGAAGTTTGTAAGCGGCCTAAGAAATCGCTATCCCATAATGCCTAGCTGTTTGTATATAAAAATGAATGGTGTGATTATTATGGTTACAATTTTTTAGCCAATCGTCAAATAGAAAAACAGTAATACGACTAAATAGATGAACGAGTTCATGAGTTTCTTTAAATAAGAATATACGATATACTTCGGTAACTTTTTTATCATTTTGAATTTATTGGTTAATTTTGTTTAGTTTTAACGGCCTTTTTCATTGCAAACGGGATGTATTGTTTGCTTTGAAAGAGAAAAAAAAGTCGAGGCTAAATTTGACGTCAAAATACACGGTTTACGTCGCCTTGCGTTTCATTTCCCGCGTTAAATGAATAGGCGGATCCTGTAGAACTGTTATCCCCATATATCCCTCTTTAATATTGAGATATTGCTGGGTGTTTAGCGCAAGGAAAATTTCATAAAAAATTTATTTTTTAAAATGAATCATAATCTACCGTACTTAACGAAATTATGATTACCACTTGGGACACGCCAATGACCATTTCATGCTTCGCTCGATCCAATGGTCACACCATATACATATTAAGCATATTCCACAACAAGTTTGCAAAAACCATTTCTGTTGCAATTAGTGGTGGAAGTTTGTAAGCGGCCTAAGAAATCGCTATCCCATAATGCCTAGCTGGAAGAGTTCGTTTGCTCACAAACCACACTCTAAACTGGTTCCCTCTTGATCTCGCTTCTCTACGGATACAACAGGTAAGCGCCAATTTTTGACGACCAGGATTTGGACTGTATCGTTATTTCACGCGTATAACGAGAGTTCCTTTCAAAACAACAACGACGCTAACTTTGACGTTACAGTCGACTACACTACGTTATGAATACAGTGAAGTAAGCCTATGCAGCGCGAAACTTCGTAATTTTAACGTAGCGCAGTAGACTTTGACGTCATAACTAGACTACAACGACTCCATTCTCTCACCAGAGGACGCGTTACGCAAGCTTCACATACACATAGGCCTTTGTGAGGATCGCACGGAACTCTGGGTAGAGAATGCAACGACTCTACCATTCGGAATCTCTCTAGTGAGACATAAAAATCAATTGACCAATGAAATCGGCTCATTTGGGCTAACCAAAGTACCGCTTATCCATTGTTTGTGTGTAGCACTAATCAGCGGGGAACCAGTTTAACCACACTCTCCCAGCTAGGCATTATGGAATAGCGATTTCTTAGGCCGCGTATACTGTGTGACATCACTGTAGAATGACGAAAAAAAACATAACGTCAAACATAAACAACTTTCAAAACAAGAACGTAAACATCAAGTTCATTACTTTACACAATACTTTGAACAGAGTCTCCCTACTTTTTAATGATCTTTTGATCATTTTATGTTTAAAATAAAATTCATACTTATATATTAATGCTCTTCATATCAATATCTTCAAACTTTTAACTATGAACTACTTCTTTAGTGTTATTTGCCTGCGTGATAATCGCGGACACACAATATACAAATCTGTATATTGTACTGCGTCACATTGAAGAGCAATCGTAACTACTCGGCTATTTCCGTAACCGCAAATGAACTCTTCTTGCTGTTTACGGAAAAGGACGAGCGCGTTCCGATTGATAGGAGAGGTCTATACGTAGGTGACGTAAAGAGGCCTCGACGGGGAGTTTAATTAACTAGAGTTTTTGAAATCGGGGCCTAGATTTCCGTCTGTATTGTTGTTAATTATCGCAATATTTCGGCGAACGAACTATTAGAATTAATTACTACAAGCATAAGGAAGACAAAATGCATGTAATTTTGTATACTTTGAAAACATGAGATGTAGGTAGACCTACTTCCGGCATCGCGTATTATTTTAAAAACAATCTAGCTGATATACGAATAATAACATATTCTCAATTTGTATTTTATATACTCTAAATTTTTGTAATTTTATTTTGATAACTTGAAATATAACCTTAAAACATTACTTCAATCTTACCTTCGTTATACCTGCTAACAACGTGAGATCGTCACCATCAACGGTATTACTTGTCTGCCAAACCCGGTTTTGAACAAACAAACTTTCGATACACAAAATAGTCAAAATATTCATATGTAGTGATCAGTCATTCAATAAAATTACTTTGTTAAACAACACTCTGGTTTTACGCACAAGTACTCTGAAGATATTAAAAGATGCTGGAGTTCCTCATTGACGAGATCTTCGTAGTCATTTACATCGGGGTCGAAATTCATAAATAACAGAAGTTAAACCGAAAGCTGCTTTGGGAAGTTATTTGTCTGTATTTTAAACAATAGACTGTCATCCTACCTGAAAAATTCTGTCATTCTGTGTGAGGAATTGACAGGATTCAGAAAAGGTTATGAAACAGTTGACCATATCTTGAATCCAAAATGTCTTGTTGACTTGTATATAGTCAGAGGACAAAAACTATATATTGTGCATTTATTGACTACAAAAAAAGTATTTGATTCAGTAAATAGTCTTACTATGGCAAAAGCTATTACGTTGTAATGTAGATGGTAAAATGCTCACAATATTACAAAACCTATATAAAAATGCAAGATCTTTTGTGAGAAGTGGTATGAAATGCTCAGAATTTTTCATGTCCAATATTGGAGAAAGGCAGGAGAAAATTTGTCCCCTCTACCAGGGACCTATATACTAAGTTAGTATATAGGTCCCTGCCTCTACCTTTTTCTCTATTTTTGAATGACCTCACTGACTTCATGTCAAAGGCATATACTGGTCTTACTGATGTTTGTAAAATCTCACATTTGTTATTTGATAATGATGATATTGAAGTGTTCTTTAATTATATCCTTTTGTTATATGTTGATGACACTATGATCTTTGCTGCATCTGCATCCGAATTACAAGCAGCCTTGAATGACATGTGATTGTATTGTGAAACTTGGAAGCTCAATGGAAATACATTAAAATCAAATGTTGTGATTTTCTCAAAAAGTAGACGTTCTGAAAATATTCATTTTACATACAATAATGAGAAGCTGACAACTGTAGATGAGTTTCAATATCTTGGCATTTTATTTTCAAGGAAAGGTAATTTTCACAAGAATAAGGTGAGACTTGTTCAACAGGCAAGAAAAGCTATCTTCAGTCTTACGCAAGTCTAAAAAATTATGTCTACCTGTCGATATTCTTTTGCAATTGTTTGATGCAATGGTTGTTCCAATTTTGGCTCGGAAGTATGGGGATATGAAAATAACAATTTAATTAATGTATTTGGAATTCTGTAAATATATAATGAAAGTTAAAAAGTCTACTTATACTATATGTAATAGTATTGTATATGGTGAGCTTGGCAGAGTACCTTTACAAGTGTTTATAAATGCCAGAGTGATTGGCTTCCTGCAAAAACTTGTATCTTGAAAAAAAGAAAAGATAAGTAGAATGTTATATGATATTATTTTTAATCTTCACAACGAGGATGTTTTCCACTCAGACTGGTTGTTACACACCAGGGATATTTTAGATAAAAATGGTCTTGTAAACTATTGGATTGACCAATGTACCCCAAAGAATGTATGTTTATACAAAAAAGTGAAAACCATGTGTAAAGATGCATTTATAGCAGAGTGGAAATCTATTATTATTTTTTATTCTTCTAAGTGTAATAACTATAGAATTTTTAAAACAGATTTTGGTTAGAGAAATATTTTTAACTATTGCCTTGTGGTCTTGTTTATAGTTTAAGTACTTTTAGATGTGTCAGTCATAGATTACCAGTTGAATGTGGCAGATGTTTTTAGCATTGATAGATCTGATAGGTTATGTGATCTCTGTAATGCAAATGAAATTGGAGATGAATACCACTACATATTTAACTGTGAATTTTTCAATAATGAAAGAAAAATGTTTTTACCTGCAAATATTTACAAAGTTAGAAATGCTATTAGTTTTGCAAATTTATTAATAGTGATGACAGATTTACCCTTATCGGTTTGTCATATTTTGTAGAATTGTAATGTCAATATTAAAAAAAAAGATATTTCTTCTACTATCAACCTGTAAATATGTTACTTTCCCCCATTCATTACCTGTTTGTTACTGTTTGTTTTATATCTTTGTACTTTCATGCCTCATGTGAGGCCAAAAGGTGAAATAAAAACTTTCAAGAAACGAAACTACCACAAGTGATATTCGTGTCTTTCAATAAGAAATTTATACACATTTCCACTCTCATTTTATTTCCAATCAAAAACCCCATATTCACCTATATACATGTATTTGATAAAGAACGGCCTTAAAATTGGTATGAAACACGTCAGACAACATTTGACCCAAAGATAGGTTGTATTGGCAATCTAGATCATCATGCATTATATCGACTATAGAATATTTGCGAAATGCTGAATTTAAACGAGACTGTTGAAACCCCTATAACATCAACTTGTTTATCAGTAGCCTGCCTTATAAAATATATGAGACATCTTATATTTTTTCTTTACAAAATATCTTATTGAATATATGATATATCTTGTATAGTATATGAAATATTTCATAAACTTTATAAGGTGGAATATTTAACGAACAGTGATCAATCTCATAACTCATAAACTTTATAAGATATCTTATAACTTTTATAAGATATCTTATAACTGCTTTAAATGATATCAGGCGACATTATATACCAGTAATATTTCATACTAGACCCGATGTTTTCATAATCTATTTGCAACCAGAAATGAAAAATTACTTTAAAAATTGTGTAAATGAAAGGTGAAGATAACGAACAGATAAGCCTCCTTTGAGATAGTGGGACAACAATCTGATATGTCTTTATATTGCTGTCCCCAATTCCCCATAACCTGCAGATCAGATCATCCTTTATTGTAAGTCTACTCCACTGAGCTCAAAGTGATATCACAACATATCTCTCAGACGCTATATCAATATAATCTGGACGTGTCTCATTTTGCAACCAAGACTTCACAAGTCTTATATCCTTACATTCTTCTTGCAATGTGACTAGCTCAAAAGATTCAACGTTTTCCGAAGAGTTGTCCTCTATCACCCTAGCACGATCTTTAGACACATCTGTTTTGTCCCAGTCATTAAAATATTCACACTGATTACAAGGTATTCTGCTGAGACCATCTGCATTACCATGCAGTTTACCAGCTCTGTGCTCTATCTCCAGGTCATATGTCGATATGACTTCGAGCCAATTGTCCTTCCGGATCTTTGAATCTAAGTAACCACCATGCATACCTTATAAAAGTTTACAAGTTTTATTTTTCTAATTCGCTGTTAACACAACATAGAGAACATATCAAACAAGCATTCAAAAACAATATTCACGCATGCGCAAGTAATTCATATAAATATATATCACAATCTTGATAATAAGTAAGTACAATAATAGACTATATATACATTTGACCCGTAGGGTTTACTCTCTTGGTAATTAATTGTATGTATTTAATGTATGACAAACGGGATGATTTCAGCTTCTCCATCGTCAACGTCTCATATTTATGTAGCAATATTCCATTATCACCTGCATATGGTGTTTATATTTCTCAACTGATTCGATACGCAAGAGCTTGTTCTGCGTATAGTCAGTTTTTAAATCGAGGCAAGCTACTGACAAACAAGTTGATGGTACTGGGATCTCAACAGTCTCGATTGAAGTCAGCATTTCGCAAATTCTATGGTCGTTATAACGATCGAGTTCGTCAGTAAAACCTATCATTGGGTCAAATGCTGTCTGACATGTTTCATACCGATTGTTAGGCCGTTCTTGTCACACTGGTTTTGACTGCGGATAAGTCTGTTTACCTGATCAGGATATAGGGCTCACGGCGGGTGTGACTGGTCGACAGTGGATGCTTGCTCCTCCTAGGCACCTGATCCCACCTCTGGTGTGTCCAGGGGTCCGTGTTTGCCTAACTATCTATTTTGTATTGGTCATAGGAGTTATGAGATTGATTACTGTTCGTTATCGTCACCTTGCATCTAGGAGAACGCTTGAGAGAGGGTTGGCCCTTATGAAATAACAAGCACTGAATCCCGGCGCACACGCAGGATCGGGGTAGAAATTTCCCCTCTTTAAAGATCTTAGTCAGTCTGAGCGCATAGAGAAACTTTGAACTGATCAAGTATGTTTTGTACGGCAGAGTCATCAACGGACAAAGGAACGCCTTTGATGGTAATTAAAGAAAAAAAAGTACCTGCTCATTTGAGTTGGTATGGTATATTTATTCGCGAGGCTTGCCGAGCGAATAAATACACCATATCAACGAGTTGGATAAACCAAAATATCAAAATACGCAATTATATATGTTTTATTTATCGCATACGTCTTCTTTTCGCTTAATTTTGAGATGACCCCAAGTATGGTAGAAACAGCTGATTGAATTTGTTTTGAATCCGTGGCTCAGGTGTCGTACTTATTAATTTATTAATGAAAAAACGGTGCGCTTATAATCGATTCGTGTATATTACAAAGGGCATTTTAATAAAAGAAACTATGGATGAAAATTGTTTTAGAAGGCATTATAGTTTATAATTAATATTGGTTTTGGCATTCCAACAGAGTAACAATTATTGACCGAGTATTTATTGACGTAGGCCTGACCTGATAAAAGTTTGATGTCGCCGTCTTTTTAAAATAAACATGTGTAATAACGATCAATGAAAGTAATATCTTAATGCAGCGTTATAAAAGTGTTCAACAGTTTACAATGAAAAGTTGAAGTGTTTGTGTATTTGGAGGCGCTTTAGAAAGTAAAAATATTGAGATTTATTACATTCAATATGGCTCCAGAAAAAAAAAGACTGTGCTTGTGATGCTTGGTACCGCAGCATGTCGAGGTATTTTCGACTAGGCCTGTCCAATAAGCGGTTGGTTCCTTGTTAATGATAATAGTGTGGACATCTCTTTGTTTTCTTATCGTAATTTTTGAGTAGTTATTGATCGAGTTGACATCTTTATGGCCGGTAACTTGCATGTCAGTGGGGGCAACATCATTCTAATTTTGCCTTAAAAGAAACTCTTAATAAATACAGAATAACAAGTTATACACTTTATTTCATGCATCGATATGCATAAACACAGAAAATAGGTCATCCAAGCGGGGACAGTGTCAAAAGTAGTTCAGACCGGAAGTGCTATATCAATCGGGCGTGTGATAAAGTTAATGCATTATCTCACATATACTTATGTTAGTAAACTTATGGTATATTGTGTGTTATGTACACCATTGTACTCCCTTATTATATGTGCAGGGCCGTAAATTACATGGAGGCGGAGGAGGCAGCTGCCTCCTCCAACTTTTGAGCCAAAAAAAATTAAAATTTAAAGTTCATTAGAATTTATGTTGTTTCCAGTAACTAAGAACATGATACCTCCCTTAAAAAGCATTCCAAATCTTTCTTTTAGAATGAGTTAGTCAAGTAACATCTTAGAAGGCCCTAGACTCAAGGATTTTGCACGAAACGTGTTCAGCGTGCACAAAATGTGCTCAGCGTCTGGGGGCCGCCCCCGCCTAATTTCCTGCCTCCTCCAAATTGAAGGTTAACTTACGGCCCTGTATGTGTATATTGATGTGAACGTCTTATGTAATAGATGAATGTTGATAATTTTTCTACATGTATGCGGTGTACTCATTACATGCCTGTAAACCTTATGGTTTTGTGCTAATAAACTGAACTGAACTGAGCCACTTGCGGTCACAAGTAAACCTAACACACAAGACGATAAAAGGCGGTATGTGCTGGATTGAACTGAACAAACCCAGCAAAATGAGTACGATATCAAAGTGAAAGTAGAAATTAAACGCTGAAATCTGAAAGGCATGCTTTGATACGTGATTTACACCTTACAGACAAAGGTGACATAGGCGTACAGCCAGTATGCACACATAAATTAAAAAAAAACCCATTTTATTGTTTCCATATGTCAACTTCTTTATGTAAACATACACATGTAAATTATGATGCGTTATCTGATTGATTTGATTTGTTTTCGTCAAGAACGACGACTCGCTCGATCCGTTCACAGGCACTCGACGTTTTAAATATCTATAATTAACAAGAATAGATATGGGTTACCCCATATCCAAGAAATTCGACTTTTGATTTACTCGTAGCAAATACTGTGACCAGTCTTGCTTCACTAGCAAACAGTGCGCACACCTGTCCTTGACCTTTTAACCTTGAAAAAAAAATGTACAATTACATGAACAATACTAAAGAAGGATAATTTAAAATCTTTTCTTTATATTAGCTGAAAAATACATATATAGAGTAATGCAAAAATCAAGAAGGTGAAAATCACTTTGTAGATATTTACTATGATATCCCCCTCCCCATCTAATTTTATTTCCTAGAAAATAAATTGCCCAATTAGGTTATTTCTTTTTTAATTGAAAAAATGTCCACCCCAGAATGAATTGTGTGTCCCCTTTCTTGATAATTTTTTTTTAGTAGAAATATCTTATTTCGAAACCTTTAATCCACCCCTCCTATTTTTTAAAATTCTCTCTGTTATGGTTATATTTGTATTTTATAAACCTTATGAATTCATAATTTCCAAACCTTTAATCCACCCCTCCTATTTTTTTTTAAATTCTCTCTGTTATGGTTATATTTGTATTTTCTAAACCTTATGAATTAATAAATTTTGCACATGAGGATCACAACCTATGCACTTATTCAACAAGAAATGTATACTTTGCCTTAATAAAATCTATATATTGGGGAAAAAAAACCTGGGAATCATTTTGAATTGCAGGGCATTTCGTAAACGAGAGACTTAAGGTTGATCGATCCTCATGTGATGTCATAGGTTTTTGCAAAAATCTTAATAAATTAAACTTTGCGCATAATAGAAATATATCTTTCCGAGGAATTTTATTCACTGGATATAATAAAAAATCTGGTAAACTATTAATACTGAAAAAGTTTATATTTTCCATAGATAATCAAATATTTATGATTAAAATAATTTTGTCAAGGGCAATAACTCCTATGCTGGAATTTCCTCTACTGGATGTCTATTATACATTGGTTTACCTAATATCCACAATTAATCTATACATATTTATGAATTATCAGTTTTTTAAAAACTGTTGATATTTAAATTTTGTCATTTCAACAAGTTTTTATCTATTTTTATTAATCTGTTTAACGAAAACGTGTCATTTTCTGATGTTGATGTATACTACTGTTTTTGTATGTCTGACATCTTTAAAAAGGTGGCAACATATATATTTCTTTGGTTATTAATTAAATTAAACTATATTGAGTGGAAATTAATACAGTTTTCCATGCAAAAATACCACTTAGTACGCAATATTTACCGAGGTGTCTAGTAGAGAATATTGCAGATGCAATTTTATTTTTACACGTGTTTCTTTACTTTGTTCAGACAACAAGCAGAAAGCACATAAACTGCAATATAAATGTTGATAAGTTCAGTACCTTTAAAAAAGAAAAAGAAAAAAACTCGTCACTCGTACATTGTTTTACATGTGTTATATTTTTAGAAGTTGGAAAAACCCACATATATGTATTACTTTAATAAAATGATTTGATAGCCTTTTGTTTTTTAAAACTCTCGTTACCAGTGGTAACATGTTTTCCTTTAGATATCACATTTATTCTCTTTTCTGTTCAGTTGTTTTCCTCTGCTCTGATTACATAGATCGTCTATGAAGCCGTGTTGACAAAGCGTCATGCTTATTTATAACGGTCGATAACTCGTAGTCGTGCGTATTGTATAAGACAAATGTCGATGTCAAAATCATCGGCATTTACCAGAAGTGCTCTGTTATACATATAAATCCTTATAAAAAAGAAAACACACACACACACACACACACACACACACAAATTTAATGATTAACATTCTCTCTCAGAAGAAATTGTATGATAATTAACGAACAATAATCATGAAAGGAAAATAATTGTCAATCGAAGAATGACCTATATATTTTCGTGAAAAACACTGAGGAGGCAGCTAGCGTGGGAATATGAATACTTCTTATTTACATTTCTGGTGAAAAATGATTTTCTTAAAATCATTTGACGTTAATTTTGTTTTCTTCTACGTATTACATGCACATCGATATTCTAAACATTTGTTGTAATGTTGTATCTGCTGATCATGAATGGAACTATATTTTTTCAGAGCAATTGTGTGAAGAGTACCTGAATCCAGTAATAAATCTTGAATAGATAGTATGCACTGGTGGAATTTATTAAAAAATTGTCTTTCTGTAAACATACATCCATTTGCTGGTAAAACAGAAAACCAAGATGGCGGCGTGATATACCTTGTGAATATTATGTTTACAGAAAAACAATTTTTTTAATTATAGATATTTAAAACGTCGAGTACCTGTGGATCCGTTAGATGACAGTTTAGTCGCAACTAAATCCTCCGGTGGGGGAGATGAGAGTAAGCGAATTGGACACTTGGCTTGCAAAGATGGAGTAGGTCATGCGGAATGTCAAAATTCAGGTAAGCTAATCTACATTTTTTTTATAACACTGGCTGGATGGAGGTACTACTCCCCAGATATTACAGAGGAAGTGCATCTTTCATTATCTAATCCCTATTCCTTACAGCATATTCTCAAAAGATTTCCTTTTTTGATTTCTTTTGTTAGAAGGCAATGCTTATCACTCTTTATGTGAGCAAATTTACAGAAAAGGTTTCTGAATGCAATATAATTCTAAATGGATTGGTACATGAAAATAGGATCAATCTTGAGATAATAAAGCACCCGGGTAACCCGGTCCCCACATCATATAGTTTTCCCTATCATATAAATCTATTCATTGGTACTTGATGATAATTGTAATATCCTGGTGATCTAAATTACTAGTATTAAAGTGCATTTACTTTTATGCATGTAAGGTGGTAAAACTAATGATGAAAAAAGATCAGAAAATGAGCTGTGGTCAGTTTTATTTGCCTCCATCCTTTCATTACAAACTACTGATTTAAATTCAATTCACCATTAATGCGTAACCTCTCGTGTGAGCCAAGTTGCTCATTAGTGTTGCGAATGAGATTTATGAATACGGAAGTTCCGAGTTCCCCAAGAGTTATTTCCCTTTGTCGAACTCTTCCGTAAATTATGACGTAAAATATGATGACAGTGGGTACATTTGCTAATTACTATCGTTGTATTATTTCTTAAAAGATTATCTCCACAGTTTTCTGAGACCATCCTATCTCAGGGAAAAGGCAACTTTATTGAGTTTATGAGTATTGGATAACAAAATGGCTCAAACAAATATTGTTAATTGCCATCTTTCTTTGATAAAAGCGTCACTCATGTAGAAAAGGAAACGAATAATGATTCAATAGCCAATTTGATGATCTTATTCAAACAGATTATGCTTGATATGGCCAGAATATGCATACCAGTGATTGATATAAACAAAAGTTACGCTTTTATTACATTAATTGTACGTAATCGTTATGTACAATGCCAGTCTACGATATAATGTATACATTGTGTACCCACCATGCGTCATAAAATGCGAAAGAGTTCGACAAAGGGAAATAACTTTTGGGTAACTCGGAACTTGCGTATTCAAAACATGAATTTAATTCAAAGTTTTCTTTAAAATAAAGTTGGTTTCAAATTAATATTTTTCCACGAGTACTATCAGTCCTTTGAGGATTTTCCTTGGTGGATGCCAGGTTCTCCGGCCGTTCCGTTACCTTCACTTTGGTCTTTATCAAATGGCATAGTCCCTCTAAAACAACCTTAATTGTTTCTTTTCCACGGAGCACCCTGTTAACAGACCAGAAGTTAACACTAGTATCGGAATATCGTATGGTTTAGATATTTGCAAGGAAAATAACCTGTCAAGAAGAATATGATGAGCAACTATATTTTAGGAAGAGGTCTAGGTTACCCCCCCCCCCCCCTATTCAAACACTATTCGTTTATGCAAAATGCTCTTCATCCCCGTTTTCATCAGTTATTGACAGTTTTTCATCGATTCTGTTTCACGTCTCAGGCATTTTAGGTTAAAAAGTGTAAATATTAGATCATTGTGTTCACTTAAATATTACATGCGTGATGTAGTAGCTCCCCCCTCCCCCGGAAAAATGGCTATATAGTAGATGTTCTGTTACCACCCTCACGGATTTGGTTTTGATGGTAGAAAACTGATTATGGAAAGTCAGCCGGGCTTTGTACAACAAATATTGATGTTACATAGATCTGAATATCTAAAAGTGTATGTTGCCGATAGTTGAATGTAGATAATATATTTTCTTACACACACCAGAGAGAGAGAGAGAGAGAGAGAGAGAGAGAGAGAGAGAGAGAGAGGCGTGTGTCTAACATTCTTGGCCAGAAATAATAATTTTCCAGATGAGTATAGTACTTTCGACTGCGCTGGTAGGATTTAAAATGTATTCACGGACGAGCATGGGGGGGGGGGGGGGGGTGTTCTAATTTCCTATGAATTACTAAGTTAATTAAAATCAGACTTCTTACATCTGCGTATTGTAGTGATTATGAGCGGATTCTAGGGTCTGATTTTAATTGGATTGTAAGTTAACGAAGATTTCTACTTCAATAAAGTTTCAGAAACTTTTGTGCAATTTGTCTTTAGAAAAACGTCTATATTTGATTGCCTATAAGTTACCATCTTAAGATGGACCTAATCAGCGCCAAATTAACATAAACTCAAATAATTGAAGATATCATCAATTCAATTATTGCTCTCTTTAATTGAATTAATGCGCACATTAAATCAATTATTGCTCTCATCAAATGAATTAATGCGCGCTTCAATTCAATTATTGCTCTCATCAATTGAGTTAATGCGCGCATCAATTGAATTAATGAGAGCAATAATTGATTTAATGCGCGCATTAATTCAATTATTGCTCTCTTCAATTCAATTGATGCTCGCATTAATTCAATTAATGAGAGCAATAATAGATTTGATGCGCACATTAATTCAATTATTGCTCTCTTCAGTTCATTTGATGAGAACATAAATTTAGTAGAAATATTGCTCGCAATAATTAATTTAGAGCTCGGTATAAATAATTTGATGATCTCTTTAATTCAGTTGAAGATATCTTTAAATCATTTACAATGCTTTTGTATAAGGAATTAATGTGCGCATCAATTCAATTAAAGATATCATTAGTTCAATTGTGGATATGTTGAATTGAAGATATCTTTAATTATATAGTTGCTCTCTCTAAAAGAATTATTGCTCTCTTCAAATGAATTAAAGATATCATTAATTCAATTGAAGAGAGCAATAATTGAATTAATGCGCGCATTAAATCAATTATTGCTCTCATCAAATGAATTAATGCGCGCATCAATTCAATTATTGCTCTCATCAATAGATTTAATGCGCGCATTATATCAATTATTGCTCTCTTCAATTGAATTGTAGCGCGCATCAATTCAATTGTTGATATCATTAATTCATTTGAAGAGATCATTAATTCAATTAAAGCGTGCATCAAATCAGCTGAAGAATTAATGCTCTCATCAATTCAATTAATGCGCGCAATAATTCAGAATTGAAGATATCATTAATTATTTGAAGAGATCTTTAATTCAATTGTTGCGCACATCAAATGAATTGATGATATCTTCAAATAATTGAAGATATCTTCAATTATTTGAGTTTGTTATTTGGCGCTCCATACATCTGTAGCAGCTAACATCTTTTTAGAAGTCACAATCGTAATTTGCATTCTCGTTGAAAACATGCTGAAGGGTAGGATATCTGTATCTTCGTGCACTATTTAGAGAGTACATGTACAATATTAATTTAAATTGTTAGTATTTCTAATGTTATATCCATGTTTGAATACATCTGACGAAAAATGCATAAAATTATCAGAATCTTTGATCATGAATGGACAAATTTTACAGGCCTCCACACTGTGCGTTTTTACTGTGCCAATTTAACATATCGTTTGTGAAGTATTTCTTAACAAAGAATTTGTCCATGTATTAATGTAAGAATGCTTTGTGCCAAGTTTGGTTGAAATTGATCAAGTGGTTCTGGAGAAGTTGAAAATGTGGAAAGGTTAGTTATCGACGGAAAAACGACGGATAACATGCAGGTGATCAGAAAAGCTCACCTTGAGCTTTCCTGTCACGGTAAATATCAAAATCATAACAAGAGGCCCAAGGGCCTAGAATCGCTCTTCTGATAAATTGTACAACCCCACCATTTCTATTCTTAGCCTCTTAGTATTCTAAATCTTTAGTTAAATCCTAAGAATTCAAAAAAAGTAGGTCAATGTGACCTACTTTTTGGTTTACACATTTTGAGAACCCAAGAAATATCAACTGACAAAGTTTGATGATTTAAAGTCAATTAGTATCTGAATATTGAAATATAGCTGTCAAATTTCAATCGTAGGTCATGGTGACCTACTTTTTGGTCAGCGAACTCCGAACATGCAAGACCCATCAACTGACAAAGTTTGATGACTGTAGGTCAAATAGTATCTGAAATATATAAATATAGCCGTCAAATTCCAAAAGTAGGTCAAGGTGACCTACTTTTTGGTCGACACACTCCGTTGACTCAAGATGCATCAACTTTCAAAGTTTGATGATTGTAGGTCAATTAGTGACTGAAATATATAAATATAACTGTCAAATGCCAAAAGTAGGTCACAGTGACCTACTTTTTGGTCGATACACTCCGAAGACTCAAGATGCATCAACTGACAAAGTTTGATGATTGTAGGTCAAATAGTGTCTGAAATATAGTAATTTAGCTGTCAAATACCAAAAGTAGGTCACGGTGACCTACTTTTTGGTCGACACAAACCGAAGACTGAAGACGCATCAACTGACAAAGTTTGATGATCCTAGGTTTTACAGTGCCCAAAATATGCATCTAAAATTGAAAATGTGAAATTTGAATATCTGCAAAATTCAAAAAGTAGGTCACTGTGACCTACTTTTTTTATAAATATGTTTCAAGGCCTCAGGATGCATCAACTTACAAGATTTGATGATTCTAAACCTCTCGGTATTTGAAATAACAACTTAAAATATATCTATAAATGATAAGCCATAAAATTCAGAAAGTAGGTCACGGTGACCTATTTTTCAGTTGACGCATTTCAAGGTCCCATGATCCACCAACTGACAAGTTTTGATGATCATAGGCTTCAAAGTGTCCAAGATACATGTATGCATCAAAATTAGTTTTAAAATAAATACCTGCAAAATTCAAAAAGTAGGTCACCGTGACCTACTTTTGAGACAACTTGACACAGGGTCCTAAGATGCATCAACTGTCAAAATTTGATGATCCTAGTCCTTATAATGACTAAAATATCAAAGATTTAAGGAAATATAAATTTAGGTCAACTTTGAAGTGACCTTGAGACCACGCCCTTTGCCCCAGGGTAATGCCTTGAACAATTTTTAATCTACAACATATCCTCATCCTTATGTGTAAGTTTGGTGATAATCTGCCCAGTGGTTCTTGAGAAGATTTTTTAGCAACCACTACTTTTGTTTGTATTTTCCTGATTATCTCCCCTTGTTAAAGGGTCACATCCCTCTATTTAGTATGTATGAAAGCCCTTGGGCCAATGATACCCTGTAACAAATTTGAAAAAAATTGGCCAAGGGGTTCTTGAGTTATAGCCCTTTTTCTAAAAAGTTTACGCACACCGCACAAATGGCCATAGCATTAGCTCTTTGAGCCTTCGGCTCAGAAGAGCTAAAAAAAGGCCAGGAAAACGTCAGATATTTCGAACTAGTCTGGCAGTACAATTATTCTTGTGAATTTGACAATGAATATTTCCGTGAAAAGACTGGCAGAAACATTGATCTTCCATACGCTCCGTGATAACGCCAAGACCAACCGGGATTTTTAACGGGGACGTACGGGTAGTTATCGTGAATATCCGTAGCGAAACCGGCGTTTTCCGTGTTTGCATCGTGATAAGACCGTGTTGACACCACCATTACGACGTCACAGAACCCAAAGACGCCAGATCACCCTGGATGACTAGAATTTTGCATCCAGCGTCGACCGGCTATTGATGTGTGAAAAGGGATTTAGACAGAGAGAAAACAATGAACCTGGGTTAATTAAGTCATGAATGCTTCTAATACAACAATGTACAAAGTCTTAAGATCTTGTACCATCTCTTAATTCAATTCTTTTACTCATTCAAACTACATCATAGATGCACACGATACAGAAAGCTAGATATAAACATATATAGTATATATAATGCAAAAGACGCGTTATAGATATCTTATTTTTAAAAATCACTCCTATATGTAAGTATGTCAAAGAACCAGATCATTCAAAAAATCAAAAGTGATAAGATTTAGATCTGGTATTCAAAAAAAAATGTACATTGTATATCAATACTGCTTTAAAAAAATGTACTACATAATACTTCATATCAACAAGCCAAGAAAAGGAAATTATCCTGAATAATCTGATGACGACATTGACACTGGATGTCCTGGCAGGGACTATGCAGATATCAGATCTGCTCAAATCTCTACAGCAACTTTTCCATTTTTCAAACTTTTTGATTTCCATAACATGTATGAGACAGCAGGTAAACAATTATAGATGTACAGTGAATACTATTGGTGGATACAGTAATCAATTCTGAATAAAATGTTGTTATGAAGAGATATGAGCAAATCTGAGAAGACTTTCTGAAGATCAAGTTGACTCAGTTCGGTTTTCTAGACCACACGGTACAGTGTGCTACAGTCCACTGATTTTTCCTGGCAGTTTCACGGATGAAAAAAGGCATGTCACAGGACTCCACCAATGTGAAGTAGGGTCCCAACTCCTTCTTAAGGGTAGATAACCCTGTAACTGCCTGGCCATTTTTTTTGTATCCCCCCATCCAATTTTCCTGCAAATATGTAGAATACATAACATTCAATATACAGAATAATTTTGCAAGTTTTTCAACTCAAATATTGCATTTCACTTTCAAATATAAAGTCAAGATGCCATAAATTTATACCTCCAGATGCCCTTTGCAAAATCCTACGTTGTACAGAATTCTTTGCACCCAAACAATAGTTTTCATCGTAGGCTAATATTTATGACAATCTCTTGAGTAATGATTGATTGATTTTGTATTGTTTAACGTCCCTCGAGAATTCTTCACTCAAATGGAGACGTCACCATTGCCGGTGAAGGGCTGCAAAATTTAGGCCTAGACTCGGCACTTACGGCCTTTGAGCAGGGAGGGATCTTTATTGTGCCACACCTGCTGTGACACGGGGCCTCTGCTTTTGAGGACTCGTTTGAAGGACCGCCCATTTAGTTGCCTCTTACGACAAGCAAGGGGGTACAGAGGACCTATTGTAGGACTCTGAACTGTCTGAGTAAACATTAATCATGGTAACCTGTGTCTATAAGGTTGTCGAATTCTTCAGAGAAAGCTTCCTGCTTCTGGGTGTACTGTTTGTACAAAATCCTACATCGTTCTTCGTGTTACGCGGAGAATGCATATTACATCTAATCAACTTCACTTTGAAATCTACTGATTTACAGCAGAATTTTTTTTATAACATTCTATATTAGTATGAAACAGAAACTCTGAACTGAAAGTTTAACTGTGAATTAAACAGAAAATATTCAAAATAACCCTCACTTTATCTGTGAAATCCTCCAGCCAAGTGTACGGTGATGTAATAACAAGGACACCGCCCGGAGCCACCAAGTCAATCAGCCGCCGCAAGAAGTCAAACGGTGAGTGTAATCTACAGATCAGATTGGCAGCCAGAACACATCCGAATGACCCCAGGTCATGTCGAAGGTCACAAGCATCTCCTTGTTCAAAGCTACATCTTGCTTTTTCCTGTAATATATATTACATTTACAAAACAGTTTATTTACATCTTGCAGAAAAATATTTGACAAAATCTACATTTGCAAATGCTTTGTCAGTTTTCATTCTGTGACATGCGAGTAAACTTTCAGTTCATGTACAAGCCAGTAGAAGATCAAGAAAATTGCCAAAGGAGGGGTGGTGGTGGGGTTGCATTCCAAGTTTGTTCTTCTTCTTGTGCTCATAAAAGGGGGAAGTGGGCAAAATGGAGTATCAAAAAAAGAAGATCACTTTTGTTAAGGTAGGTAAATACTATTAGAAATTTCTGTCAATCAAAATATTTTTTCATTTAAATAACTTTAACAACTCATAAACTAACTGAAAAACCCATATTAGACATACCTTTGCAGGTTTATTTTTATACTATGTGCTACAGAGCACATATACCCCCAAATGCAAAAGCCAAATTTTAACAAGGATGCATGATCTCATGTTTTATTAATTTATGTACCAAAGCACATCATATTAAGCTATAATATATAAAAACGAATAGATATTTATTTACTGAGAGAATTTTTAAAGATATTCAATTGAAAACATACACAATTGCTGTTTAATCTGCTCACATCCTTCAGAAAAAAATCACAGAATATCGCAATTTTGAAAAATTCTCAAAATCTAAATGTTTACATGCCAGTTTTTCTTTAAAAATATTTAGAATTATATCTAAGGTTAACAAAAAACCATATTTTACCATAGTTGACCAGAGATATTTTACAAAATGCTCTCTTGAACACGTACCTAAACCCCCATTTTTTAATTGAAGTTTTACAATTATTCTTTGCACACTTTGAAAATAGTAAATTGTAACAGCAAATAGTCTTAAAATCAAGATTAACAGAATATAACAATATATATATATGTAAAACATACTGAAAATTTTGTCCTACCAGACAATTAGAACACGAGGAGTGAGGGGGGGGGGGGGGGGGGCACCTCCCTTCCTTTTTCTCACAATTTTGCGTGTGTGTGTTATTTTTCTTTTCCTTTTTTTTTGGGGCTATCAATCATATCATACATAAAAATACATACATGCTATCTCATACTTATAGAAAAAGTAAATATAGTGTAACATACAATTCATGTAGATTCCAGCAACTACAGCTCATGTACAAATAATTTTGTTTCTTGAAAGTACTTATGAAGAAGAGTTCAAATATTAAACAACTTTGCTGATGATTTTCTGAGGCTTCATAATTCTGGGTTTCTTTGAACCAAACACAAACTCACTAAAAACAGTTTGAATTCCACTGTGAGGGGTCACGCCTATGTATGATTTTTAATTTGTTCAGGCTTAGATTGCAAGCTATACATGTATATTAAGCCTTTTAGAGATCAGTGTAGATATTATATTGCTTTGTACCATTGGAGCTAGTGAGGACTTGACACTATAATAATTCATGGTAAATATATCTGAAGATTCACATTTGAATGCTAAATTTGACTCGTACGGTTCTCGTAAACTACAAACATCAGACAAAGAAGTTATAACCGGAACTTTCTAGTCGGTGTTTAAAATTTAAAACCGGATACGTAAAACCACGGCCTTTCCTTAAATATATTCAACCAAAGGAGTGGTGGGGGTGGAGGGTGGTTACAACCCCCATAACTCAGTGTGCAAAATTAACAATGAGGCTGATAGAGAAAATCTATAGAAAATTTGTCCGTACGTAGATTCTCTCCAGTGTATAGAGTGAATAAATACAGTCTCAGAGAGTTGCATGTCTGATGACATTCTGTAGTTAAATTTTTACTGGCCTCCACAACTTATGCGAATTAGGCTTTAAAAAACATTACCAACAATTATACAGTGTTGTAAATGATCTACGCATAATATTCAAAATTTAATAATAAAGCTGTCTCATGTTATGAAAGAAATGAAATACAAAGAGACTTCAGAGTACAGTAAAAAGTTAAGGATATTTGTAACTTTGTTGTTGGTTTATAGTAAATCAGTCAGTTCTATAGAATACAAAAATGTGGTAGACTAGTTGTCAATAGTTTATTACAGAAAAGTAAGTTTTGCACACTGCATAATCCCCCCTCCCGCTCTCTATTAATAAAGATCAACAATGCAAGCCTATACTTTGAAAAAGAAATGTTTTACCACAAAAAATAAGGAATGAATGTAGCTGGCATTTGTATAATATAAAGAGATACATAAAATAATGAAAGCAAGGTCCTGGAGTAAATTTTGCATCAACTTAGTGGAATACACAAATTACCCCATGCATTCATTGTTTACACCCATTACACAAATTACCATTTTTATTTATTTCAAAAACAACTGAGACATTTGCTAGACTGAAGTTCAAAGCGACAAACATTCTTCTATAAAAATTAAATTCCCATCTAAAATACACCCCAGTTTCTTACGATGTCCTCCGGTACTTTGGCGACGAGAGGTGTGACTAGATCTCCCTCGTCTTGTACGAAGTAGACCTTCTCGCCCAGGTCTCTCATGTGATCACACGCATCAACGAAGGACTGACTGTAGTCAATACCAATCACTTCCTGGAACTCACGAGCCAGCTCAAATGAAGATCGACCAACCGCGCAACCTATGTCTAATGCTCGGCATAAAGTTTGGGTCTAAAAAAAATACATAAAGGAAAAATATTAGATTGTTTTTCATGTCTGTAACACTGTAGGATTTTTCATCCTGATCCAATCCCCATGTATACAATTGTGTCTTGTAGAAATTTATAACCAATCCCAAAATCAATCAAATCATAGCCTGACAGTTTGTGAGGACTGTTGTGCAATTTTCCCAGTAATGTAGGGGAGTAGACTTGTTGTATTTCAACAACTCTGTTTAATTCTAGTGAGATATGACTAACAGTAACACCCTCACTCCGTTTAATTCTAGTGAGAAATGACTATCACCCTCACTCTGTTTAATTCTTGGACTAGTGAGATATGAGCAACATCCTCACTCTGTTTAATTCTAGTGAGAAATGACTAACACCCTGATGTCAAGCACAGCCCAGAAAAGATGAGGAATTAGCAACACTAAATTCACTATATCTCATTTTTAAGAAATTGAAACCTCGAATTCCACACCCTCCAACTGTCATATTTGACTTGATTAGTTTTTTGTGTTAATATATTTTGTGTCAATTTCAATGTAAAATCAATACAAATGGAGGAATCATTTCTTTTGAAAACTAATCACTGAAGTTTCTCTGATTTCTAATCTCACCAGAGATCTCTCATTTTCACAAGCCAAACACTCCTCCAAAGAGCAAGGGAGCATGATTGTCTCCCTTAGACTGATACATCGCAGTCATAAACTCAGTGGTAGAGCCTTCACTTTGCAACCTGGTCAAGCCCTACTTGTGCTATGGCCGCATCCAACCCAAGACTCAAACGTAGATAGTGATTGCTCCTTCGCTAAATGCTCAGCATTTAGAAGTGAAAGTCACAGAAGTGAGAGTCACAGGTCTTTTGGATATGACCTTAAAAACGGAGGTCTCATGTCGCGGCAGGCGTTGGCACGTTAAAGAACCTTTACTGCTATGTCTGTAATTGTAAATGCCATTCATAGGTCTAAATAGTACCTCACCTATAGATTTTAGTCAATTATAAAAGCTCCTGAGGCTGAGCACTATGTTGTTTGTTGTACAATACATAATCTAGTATTTTAAACAAATATTGGTTTTTTCTGTAGTCGTGTCAATCAAAATCGAAGTTGGCACTTAAAATCAATTGTTGAACTGCTTTAGGTCATGTGGTGCATTGGTTGGCCTTGGGGAAGGCTAGCGTACGTACTACAGTTAATCGAGCCCATGTGAGTGGCATTTCGAAATATAACCCTAAAAATATGATTTAATATTTTGGTTTGCTACAAAGGATTATCGCTGAATTTAAAACGTTTTACCTTACCAAATCCTTTGCTGTGTTTTAAACACATATCAGCACATCTCTTTGGAAAATCAAGCGATTCTTTTGGGCCAAAGTCGTATTTCAAAATCTCTTGCTTTGCTCCATAATGAAAAACAAGATATTCGTTAAGTAGTTTCTGGGATTCATAAACGGAACTTTTGTACCGCCTCCTTCTCTCACGCAGCCATTTGTAAGTTGAGAACACGGCAACTCCCGTAGTGCAGGCTAGGGTCCCCATTACAATATATCTGTGATCTATTCCCATAACGAACGGCATGGTTGCAGCTTTCGATTTCTACCCAACGATCCCAGAGACGTTCCGAAGGAATTTAGGACATTTCGGCACCGATACGTTTCGACACCAAGACGTTTCGTCAATAGTAATTAAGGAACCTCTAAAGGTGACCTTTAAAATGAAACCTGTCATAAGACGTTTCTGTACCAGCTATTACAATGCATTAATTCTGATAATTTGTTGCATTTAATTGAATCAATGATTATATAAAAGCGTTGGGAAGGCCGTGGGTTTGAGCTCCGCTTTTTTTTAATGGGGTTATAGGTCGCTTCGGTCCCAAAACCCATTCCTTTGTGGTTACTACCTAGTTAATCCGGTCCCAGTCAATCTGGCCCAAGGTTTAAAACTATAGGAATGGAATATATGATAGGCCTAGATGATAAATTTAACAATTATATTTATCACACAATTAAAAAAGACTACAGAAACCAACGTACTTTATAGAAAGGTGAAGATAACAAACAGTGGTAAATCTAGCTGCAATAATGTAGCCCTATTCGATTTTTTTTATTCTGACGTTTTCGGGGGGGGGGGGAATCGGAGAAGGCTACATTATTGCAGCTCATCTTCGCTAGCCAAGGGTGACGATATACGATGTTCCCTTGGCTAGCGAAGATGATTGCAGCTATGATCAATCAGAGAGTTGGGCAAACAGTGGGATCATGTGCATAGGAGGAGTAAGCATCCCCTGTCGACCGGTCACACCCGGCGTGAGTCCTATATCTTGATCAGGTAAATGGAGTTATCCGTAGTCAAAATCAGTGTGCCAATTGGAAGAACAGCCTAACAATCGGTATGAAACACGTCAGACAGCATTTGACCCAATGATAGGTTGTATTGGCAAACTAAATTGTTATAACAATCGACCATAGAGTTTGCGAAATGTTGACTTTAAATGAGAATATTGAAACCCCTACACCATCAACTTGTTTGTCAGTAGCCTGCCTCAATTTACAAACTGATCATACGCAGAACAAGCTCTTGCGCATCGAAACAATTGAGAGACATAAACACCATATGGAAGTAATAATGAAATATTGCTACTTTAAAAATACGGGAATCGACATATGAATGAAAATTAAATTAAATTTCCAATTGTGAAAGCAGTATGCTCAAATTAACAAAGCTAAAAATATCTGTCCACCCTTTAGAAATCGAAACTGGAACCAGGATCAAGTGTCCTGAGTGCGCGTGTGTGATGGTATGCCAACATATTTGGTGAATCAATTTAGCAAACACGCACGTCAGCTATAGTTTTCCAAAACATTTTCTGGGTTGTTTGGGGGGGGGAGTAAGTTACCTGAATTAAAATAATACAATCACGATAATTTAGGAACCGTTTCTAAAACCTTGACCTTGACGGGAAGGGGACCAGACTAACTCTCTAAGCTCGGAAGCCCTCGGGTACCAGGATAAGCTCAATCTAGGGAGTGCGCGAACGGAATTTATGGGAAGGGGACCAGACTAGATTGCTCATTTCGGAACATCTCTTGGATTTCCAGCCACTGACGATGCGGTCTGAGGATTCCTTGTGATGTTGACACATCGTACACGTTGCGAAGTCGCAATGCCGCGAATAGTGAAACCTGAAACCATTGTTATCATGTTTATCTTAAATTCAAAAGACGCCCCATAAACCAAGAATGACAAGAAGGAAATAATGCGCAAAGTTCGTCGGCTGTTATTTTTTCTGGGCATCTCTGTTGTATTTACCTGTGGATTTTACCTGCTCAGCGGTATTCTGTACAATGTATTTGATGCAGGGGCTGGATTACACATCATTACGGAAGTCGATAATTTTGGAGAGGTATTTTTTTTTTAATTTGCAGCTAGCTAACCCCAAATTTACTTAACTCGTCCTTATTTATATTAGATCTATATGAATATGATGCAATCTATTATGATTATCTAATTAAAATGGGATCTTTTATGCTCCACGATATATTGATATGTTGCTCTAAGTGATCGATTTTAATTAGATATGCACTAATATATGCACCCTAGGCTATGCTGTACTAGATCATCAACATATTTATGATAACAGTTAGCACCCCCACCCCACAAACCTGTAGATCAAGATAGAAAAGATGGTCCCAATGGGGGCATAGCATACATATAGATAAAAAAAAATGAGCATGATTTGTAAACATACATGAGTGCAAGAAAAGTGACATCCATAATTTAACAATACGCAGAACATACAAAAAATACTCCATAGTCTATATTGTAGGTGAGGCAAAGTTGATGAGTAATTTGAATTATCTCCCTTACACCAGGAAATATGACATAATTATATTCCCAATCTACAAAAGAGCTTTAGGATATGCATGTCTCAGTAAGTGCAACTATTCTGACAGCATTCCTCCTCATATCTAATGTATATCAGCAATTCAATAATACATTATCATATGAAATGGAGAATGGGGGAAAATATGTTAAAATGTTGGAGTACATGAAAATAAATTATTGAACAAGAATGTATAGGTTGCCAGTCAACTGGAGACATCAAGGGACGGTGCATTAGAAAATGCATAATCCTTGTCAAATATAATATAACTTGCATAGAAGGCAGCATTTCTCCTCATGTCCAATGTAGACAAGCAACATAAACACTATCATATTGAATAAGGAGTACCAGTTCAATACAAAATTATTCAGTCATCTACAGTGTTTTGATATAAATTGACTTAGTATTCTTAAGATTGACTCATTTTCATTTGTAAATAGCCATACAAGCTTCTCATTGTAATCAAGGTTAGGGAAGTTGATGCATAATTCTGAGATACATTTTAAGAAAATATCTCTCGCATTTTTAAGCTTCAAGTTGGTGCATTTAAAAAGAAAATGAATTTCATCTATCTCATTTAAATCACATTTTGAACAAAACTGCACGTGTGCTGGGATACCCTGATACCGTCCAACTTCAATTTGTAAATGGTGTGAAGATATTCTAAGATACGTTTGGAACATTGCTCTTTATGCCTACGAGGACCAGCTCCCACACTTTTGTGAAAAACTTGATTTTTATGAATAAAATTTTTCTTTCAAGAAACAGAGCAACTTTGGAAATCAGAATCCATCACATAGGTATGCTCATTACTGCTGTAGTAGTAAGGGCTATATATATGGACTGTAGATATTGGCCTGGACAACTGACAGTGGTTAGAGTACCTAAATAGCAATGCAGGGGTTCCGGGTTTGATTTTCCTGTCCAGTTTTAAATTTTCTAATTTCGTTTATTACAACTGGGAAGATAATCTTCAGTATGATTCAAAAGTTTGTCCAGGCCTGCATGAGCTTCATATTTTCTGTAAGAAAAACTGCTTGAAAAAATACTGAAAATAGTGACAAAATGTCATGTCTATGATATCATAATTCTGGATCTATGCTGTTTTGATGACTTTGAGAATGGAAACTGAGCAGTATTGTGATCCGTGCTCTCTGTATCAGTACAGTAGTAGTTAGGGTTATACGGACCGTGGATATCGTCCTGCATAGCTCAGTGGTTAGAGCACCTGACTAGAAATGCAGGGGGCGGCTGGGGGCCTGGGTTTGATTTCCGGTACAGCCTAAGATTTTCTCCTCTCCTATACTACAGTCGATTAGCTGTCTGTAGAGGTCAGCCGGGTTCAATCGCTGGTGGCCAGATAGCTCAGTTGGTAGAGTACCTGACTAGAGATTCAGGGGGCCCGAGTTCGAATCCCGGTCTGTTGCATTTTCTCCCTGTTACATGTAAAAAATAAGCAAATGATGAATAACATTTCTGAAGTATACACATAGATTTGGCTCCTTTCAGATTCATACGATCCCCTTGAGGAATTTCAATCCGGACACTTATCTTCGGAGTTTTCCAGATGAAGGAAATGGAAAGTACAGGTACAACATTAACAGGAGCTTTCGCATTCCATGGAACAGGTCCCTCCCGGATCAGAGACCCCAAAGGTTCGGATTACTTCAATAAACTGTATTTTATTCCAGCAAGTTTGTTACAGTCATAACTATTGTGAATTATTAGCATATTACTGGGTATACCACACCAGGTAGGTTCAGAGAATATCAAACGGGTTTATGTGTAACCATTAGGCAATATGTGTTAGTTCACCTCTGTTAATTTGGCATAAAATAAATCATTGTATGGTTCTGATTTCGCAACCTACTCTGTTTCGATCCCCAACCCTAATTTTTTAATGCTTGGGATTAGAATGCAATTATCTGCCCTTCGTTTCCCCAAAATGTTGAAGACATTAGAAAATTTAAGACATCAAATTGTAGTTATGAGTGGCACATACACAGTATTTCAGTATCATAGTAACCCTGGGTGGCACACGTCTCTCATTTATCATCAGATATCCACAGGAGTTACATACCTTATTTAAATACGTCCACAAACAAAAAATCCAATCGAGAATCACTGGGCCAAAGAAGTTTACATTTACATGAAAAGTTCCCGACATAGTGCGGATTCAAGTTTGTAAAAATCATGGCCCCTGGGGGGGGGGGGGGGGGCCACAATAGGGATCAAAATCTTTAAATATGGACCAAGGTGAGCGATGTAGCCCATGGGCATCTTGTGTACTTGATTTTATTTTGCTGTGTAATCTGTTCAGTTGTAGGTATGTTATGAAAACTAGAAATCTACCATCTGCCTCCATCATCATCGTTCTGCAGAATGAGAGCCCTTCTGTTGTACTCCGAATGGTCATGAGGTATTTGTAAGCTTCAGAAATTATACTTTATTCTGTGCACAGATTGTACTCAGTGACTAAGGCACAAAGTCACCCACTAGTTAGTGTGACTTGAAAAAATCTGTTAGCTCTCTAACAATCTAATTCTGATTGTTAACTGGTGAAAGTAAAATTCTGACTGTAATATTTCCTGTTTTAATTCTGGGTCTTGTTTCGTCGAAGTCAATCAGACACTGCTGTTAATGAATCTCACTATTCGCGACTTTAGAACCAGGCTATATTAGGCATGCGCTAATAATGAACTTCATCTGTATCCAACATGGCACAGATTTTAACAGTGTTTTTCACTTGGAATATTTATCTTTTGGTTAGGGACATAGTGACTATTTTTTCACTGAAAATACTGAAGAATGAACACAGGTTTAAGATAGTTATTCTACAACATTTCTGAACTAAATTATTTCCGTAGAAACAAATGTGTTACAAGTGGCCATGGTCCAGAATATGGTTAATATATAAATAAGTTTTGTACACAGGTTAGTTCTAAAAAAAAAAAAAAGTTTTGTACACGGGTTATTGTCTAATTAAATACCTGTATGATACATTTCACGCTTTGTCTATTGTCTGATTAAATACCTGTATGATCAGTTTCACGCTTTGTCTATTGTCTAATTAAATACCTGTATGATCACTTTCACGCTTTGTCTATTTGTCTAATTAAATACCCGTATGATCACTTTCACGCTTTGTCTAATTATTAATAAATACCTGTATGATCTGTTTCACGCTTTGTCTAATTAAATACCTGTATGATCAGTTTCACGCTTTGTCTAATTTTAATACCTGTATGATCTGTTTCACGTTTTGTCTATTTGTCTAATTAAATACCTGTATGATCAGTTTCACGCTTTGTCTATTGTCTAATTAAATACCTGTATGATCTGTTTCACACTTTGTCTAATTAAATACCGGTATGATCTGTTTCACATTTTGTCTATTGTCTAATTAAATACCGGTATGATCAGTTTCACGTTTTGTCTATTGTCTAATTAAATACCTGTATGTTCAGTTTCACATTTTGTCTGTTGTCTAATTAAATACCTGTATGATCTGTTTCACGCTTTGTCTAATTAAATACCTGTATGATCTGTTTCACGTTTTGTCTAATTAAATACCTGTATGATCAGTTTCACGTTTTGTCTATTGTCTAATTAAATACCTGTATGTTCAGTTTCACATTTTGTCTGTTGTCTAATTAAATACCTGTATGATCTGTTTCACGTTTTGTCTAATTAAATACCTGTATGATCTGTTTCACGTTTTGTCTAATTAAATACCTGTATGATCAGTTTCACGTTTTGTCTATTGTCTAATTAAATACCTGTATGTTCAGTTTCACATTTTGTCTGTTGTCTAATTAAATACCTGTATGATCGGTTTCACGCTTTGTCTATTGTTTTTGGAATACTTTATTCAATACAGAAGAGGATTGGACAGAGCGTTAAAAGTCTATGAATGTCGGTTTGGTTTCATGATGTATTCCAACCCAAATTTTCATTCCCATTTATCTTCTACCAAATTTTTTACTCAATGCAATCCAACAACCTGCCTGATCCATCACAGAGATTAAATAGAGTGCACTGTACAAAAATTAAACTGAGTGCACTGTACAAAAATTAAACAGAGTGCATTGTATAAAAATTAAATAGAGTGCACTGTACAAAGATTAAACAGAGTGCACTGTACAAAAATTAAACAGAGTGCATTGTATAAAAATTAAATAGAGCGCACTGTATAAAAATTAAACATAGTGCATTGTATAAAAATTAAACTGAGTGCACTGTACAAAAATTAAACTGAGTGCACTGTACATAAATTAAACAGAGTGCATTGTATAAGAATTAAACCGAGTGCATTGTATAAAAATTAAATAGAGTGCATTGTATAAAAATTAAACTGAGTGCACTGTACAAAAAATAAAAAGAGTGCATTGTACAAAAATTAAACAGAGTGCACTGTACAAAAAATTAAACAGTGCATTGTACAAAAATTAAACAGAGTGCATTGTATAGAAATTAAATAGAGTGCACTGTACAAAGATTAAACAGAGTGCACTGTACAAAAATTAAACAGAGTGCACTGTACAAAAAATTAAATCATTGGAAACATATCCAAATATATCACCTTTGTAGACTCTTAATCATGATTTGGAGCAAATGGTATTGACAAAATGTCTACTTGAAGGTTAGATCAAAACAGAACAATATTTCATTATGATCTAAAATGATATGGGGGTTTGGGATTGGAAGATGTTAGTCATTTTTAATAATTATTATTATCATCATTATGCACACCACGTATGTGTGCGATGCATGCACAATTGTGCTTCTTAATGGCATGATATTTGTTAAATCTTATAACATAAAGTTTTGATTCTTTTTATCAATTACCTAAAGAAATAAATCTATTTGATTTTTATGATCGGATTTGGATCTGAACACATGGAAGGGGCTTGATGAAATACATTGTTTAGATAGAGTCACACCTTTTGAAAAACGAATGTTATGTGAAGCATTAATTGCAATCTGACTAAAGTACAGACCTATATTATATTAAAAAGATAAAGGTATATCAATCTGACTAAAGTACAGACCTATATTATATTAAAAAGATAAAGGTATATCAATCTGACTAAAGTACATACCTATATTATATTAAAAATATATAGGACAGTATATCAGTCTGACTAAAGTACAGACCTATATTATATATATGATATAGGTATGTACTTTAGTCGGATTGTGTCAATTTGGTTCTTTCAGATTTCCATGAAAAATTATAAAGCAAACCGTGAAACGCTCTGAAGGGTTTAATCATATTAATTTGTCTTTCCACAACTGGTTTGGCCAGTTATAATGAAATTATGGTCTCTTTGGCCAGGTTAAACGCCTTTATATGGTCTTTGTCCAGGTGTATGATTTAACGATATTCTTGTACCTTTTTTTGTGAAGCTACTTCTTGATGGTATTTGCATGAAAGACCTCGTCTTGGCATAAATTGTTGACTGCGACAATAATATTTTCATCTTTTTCATTCGTAGAAAGAATCCAATTTGTATTTTAAGATGTGATAAGTGAATGACTTTATAGTAAAACAAAACTTTCAGTAAATGATACATACAGCTACATAACTTTTTCATATCATTCAACATGATGAACAGAATATCAAGAAATGCATTTTTTTTTTTCATTCGCTCTTTTTTTATTGAGCGTTTTAACTTATAAAAAAATAATGGGTTCAACTTCGTGTATAGATAATGAAGGTTTACGTGGATCGACAGAGAAGTGCATGTAGAATGTGAGTGTGATTGATTCTACACAATTAGTAATGTAAAAGTCTAATTGAATAGTAATTAATAAGATATTATGGAAAGTTATTTCACCATTATGACTCTAAAAGGCAATAAAATCATTTAAGAACTTGGCTGCGACCCACGGGGAAATATGTATTGTTTTAAATGGAAAGTTTTTTCACCATGATTATGAATCTAAATGTCAATAAAATAATTCAATCTCTCTATTTAACAAAGGAAAACTAAATTGACATTTTATTCATTGCATGTACCGATTTTCTAATTTCTCTTGCTACACACGAGGTACACGTGCTCTATCTGTCAATCAGCTGACGCTTGCTGCTTAAGAACTTGGTCGCGGCCCACGGAGATATGTGTATTTAAAAACCCTGAAATTCTATGGCGTATGGTTTGATTTTCAAACTTATGACAAATTTTCTTGAAATAACAAAATTCTTGGGTTTTTCATCAATATTTGATTTATTCAGCATTAAATGTGACGATTCACGATATTTTTGGTTTGCTTCAATTTGACGCTAACACAAAATCAGTTGACGCTACTATCATTTTCCTGATTGTGGGCACGCGTGTACATATATGCATCTTTGGATTTGAAAGGTCCACGCAAATGCTATAGAATACGCAGAAACCGCAATTTCAAAGACATCGACTTTTTTGTAGGCTCACTTTCAGTCCGCGGGGCCCGTGTTTTTGACCTGTACTGTAAATTCTCTGCGTGTAGGAATTTCTGAATAGTGTGAAATATCACTGTTGATATTAGATTGTAATTCTAGCGATATTTTGGTCATTTTTCAAAGTACATACTCAGTTGACCGACGGTGGAAAAGTAAATTTTACAGAAACTATGCATTTCTACATGTAATACGTAAACGGTTTACGAACTATTTGATGCTAGCGCAAAGTGCATTGTATAAAAATTAAACAAAGTGCATTGTACAAAAATTAAACAAAGTGCATTGTACAAAAAATAAACAGAGTGCATTGTACAAAATTTAAACAGAGTGCATTGTACAAAAATTAAACAGAGTGCACTGTACAAAAAATAAACAGAATGCACTGTATAAAACTTAAAGTGCATTGTACAAAAATTAAACAGAGTGCACTGTATAAAAATTAAACAGTGCATTGTACAAAAATTAAACAGAGTTCACTACAAAAATTAAACAGTGCACTGAATAAAAATTAAACAGTGCATTGTACAAAAATTAAACAGAGTGCGCTGTATAAAACTTAAATTGCATTGTACAAAACTGTTCTCCTAGAACAAGACGATCTGTTGTAATTAAGTTACTTATTACACGGATTACTTACATTTTATAAATTTTTTATGATGATTTATTTAAGATTTTTCTTTTTATCACAGTATTTTGCGATGTTCTCCACCGAGTCTACTACAGGAAATAATTCTAGTGGATGACAGCGGCAGTAAAACAGGTGTGTTGCTAATGTGTCATCTTCCATCAGATGCTTTGTTTGTTCCTAATGTGGGATTTTCCATCAGATGTTTTGTTTGTTCCTAATGTGGGATCTTCAATCAGATGTTTTGTTTGTTCCTAATGTGGGATCTTCCATCAGATGTTTTGTTTGTTCCTAATGTGGGATCTTCCATCAGATGTTTTGTTTGTTCCTAATGTGGGATCTTCAATCAGATGTTTTGTTTGTTCCTAATGTGGGATCTTCAATCAGATGTTTTGTTTGTTCCTAATGTGGGATCTTCCATCAGATGTTTTGTTTGTTCCTAATGTGTCATCTTCCATCAGATGTTTTGTTTGTTCCTAATGTGGGATCTTCAATCAGATGTTTTGTCTTTTCCTAATGTGGGATCTTCCATCAGACATTTTGTTTGTTCCTAATGTGTCATCTTCCATCAGACATTTTGTTTGTTCCTAATGTGTCATCTTCCATCAGATGTTTTGTGTGTTCCTAATGTGGGATCTTCCATCAGATATTTTCTTTGCTCCTAGTGTGGGATCTTCCATCAGATGTTTTGTTTGTTCTAATGTGGGATCTTCCATCAGATGTTTTGTTTGTTCTAATGTGGGATCTTCCGTCAGATGTTTTGTTTGTTCTAATGTGTGATCTTCCATCAGACGTTTTGTGTGTTCCTAGTGTGTCATCTTCCATCAGACATTTTGTGTGTTCCTAATGTGTCATCTTCCATCAGATGTTTTATTTGGTATACATATACATTATGTATAGTTTACAATCTAGATTGTTTTATCAACATCAGATATCAGTTATTTATCATATAATTGTACATGTGATTTGGATTTAAAAAATGAAACATATTTTTGACTTGTAGACTTGTATTGGAAAGCTCTCTCAGTGATTCCGAAATTGTACTACTACAAACAGACAGATTCCAAAGGTATATTATTAGCTCACCAATAAATGAGCCAAAGGCTTAAGTGAGCTTATCTGATCAAAATTTGTCTGTTGGCGTTGTAAACTTTTCACATTTTCATCTTCTTCTCAAGAACCACTGGGCCAATTATAACCACACTTGGCCAAAAGCATCCTTGGGTAAAGGGCTTTCAAGTTTTTCAAATGAAGGGCCATGTCCCCTTCAAAGGGAAGATAATTACAAAAATGCAAAAATAGGGTGGGGTCATTTAAAAATCTTCTTCTCAAGAACCACGGAGCCAGAGGAGATGAAATTTTCATGAAAGCTTCCTGACATAGTGGAAATTCAAGTTTGTTCAAATCATGTCCCCCGGGGGTAGGTTAAGGCCACAATAGGTGATCAAAGTTTTACATACAAATATATAGGAAAAATCTTTTAAAAAATCATCTTCTCCAGAACCAATGAGCCAGAAGAGCTGAGATTTACATGAAAGCTTCCTGACATAGTGCAGATTCAAGTTTGTTCAAATCATGGCCCCTGGAGGTAGTGTGGGGCCACAATAGGGAATCAAAGTTTTACATACAAATATATAGGGAAAATCTTTAAAATCTTCTTCTCAAGAACCAATGAGCCAGAAGAGCTGAGATTTACATGAAAGCTTCCCGACGAAGTGCAGATTCAAGTTTGTTCAAATCATGGCCCCCGGGGGTAAATTGGGGCCACAATAGGGGATCAAAGTTTTACATAGAAATATATAGGGAAAATCTTTAAAAATCATCTTCTCAAGAACCAATGAGCCAGAAGAGCTTAAATTTACATGAAAGCTTCCTGACATAGTGCAGATTCAAGAGTGTTTAAATCATGGCCCCCGGGGGTAGGTTGGGGCCACAATAGGGGATCAAAGTTTTACATGGGAAATTGGGAATAAATAGAAAAAAACCTTTAAAAATCATCCTCTCAAGAACCAATGGGCCAGAGGAGCTGAGATTTACATGAAAGCTTCCCGACGAAGTGCAGATTCAAGTTTGTAAAAATCATGGCCCCCGGGGGTAAATTGGGGCCACAATAGGGGATCAAAGTTTTACATAGAAATATATAGGGAAAATCTTTAAAAATCATCTTCTCAAGAACCAATGAGCCAGAAGAGCTTAAATTTACATGAAAGCTTCCTGACATAGTGCAGATTCAAGAGTGTTTAAATCATGGCCCCCGGGGGTAGGTTGGGGCCACAATAGGGGATCAAAGTTTTACATGGGAAATTGGGAATAAATAGAAAAAAACCTTTAAAAATCATCCTCTCAAGAACCAATGGGCCAGAGGAGCTGAGATTTACATGAAAGCTTCCTGACATAGTGCAGATTGAAGTTTGTAAAAATCATGGCCTCTAGGGGTAGGTTGGGGCCACATTACGGACTAAGGTTTTACATGCAAATATATATGGAAAGTCTTCAGATATGGGCCAAGGTAACTCAGGTGAGTGATGTGGCCCTTGGGTCTCTTGTTCATTATTCAAAATATATTTTTGTTATAACTTTTGTTGTTATATGTGCTGACAGTATGATGTCAATGTGAACAGTAGAATGGTACATACTGTGAAATTAACGTTATTGCATTTTGTAAACTTGTGCTGAAACTGACTATCCCTTTGGAACCAGACATCAGCAGAGGTGTGTGTGTGTGTGTCTATAACTAGCTGTAGAATGAGCCTATATTTTAACTTTTTTAAGAAACTGAAATTTGTTTTGTGGTCATCTAATGAGTAGATACAGATTAAATTTCTCTTTCATCATGGCTGACTTTATTTTAACAAAACTTCTAAGGTTGATTGAACCTCTGTTTAGCTCTCTTTGTTCCTTTTATTGTGTTAAGTTCCCAATAATTTACTGAGTAGATTGTGTAAGTTCCAAATTATTTACCGAGTTGATTATGAAAAATGTTTGGTTTTTTTTTTTTTAGCTTACCTGATATGAAAGTCTAAGTGAGCTTTTCTGATCACATTACACATAATATCCATCTGTAAACTTTTAACATTTTCAACTTCTTCAGAACCATTGGACCATTTCCAACCAAACTTCCCACAAAGCTTCTTTGGGTAAAGGGGATTTAAGTTTGTTCAAAAGGAAAGCTAAACCATCTTTTAAGGAGAGATAATTCAAAAATAGTGAAAATTTAGGGGTCATTTAAAAATCTTCTCAAGAACCATTGGACCAGAAAAGACAAAACTTATGTGAAAGATTCTGTAATGAGAGTAAATTCAAATTGTACAAACCATGAATGTCAGAGGTAGGATGAGGCTACAATAGGGGATAAAAGTTTTACGTAGTGGATATATCAGAAACATATTTATAAATCTTCATCTGGAGATCAAGGCCATGGTTAGTCATATTTATATTCAAGCATCTTAAAATCATAGCCTTAGAGGGTAGGGTAGGGCCACAATAGGGAATAATATTTTTACATGTGCAGTATATGAGGAAATTTTTAAAACTCTCATGACCAGCAGGTGAATGGTTAATCATGATAAGTAAGCATCCTCAGGTACTACAGATTAAAGGACACATCGCATGTTTCTAAACTTATTAATTTTTTCAGCAAAATTAATTCATTTCATGCCTAAAACTACTTTACATGTGTTTTATAAGAAACAGTTTGCGTAGTTTTCGAGTTTGAAAGCGATGAAATTCAAATTTTCCGATATGCATATTTTCTTTGATATTTTATGCGCCATTTTCTGTGACGTCATATGCGACCTCGAGCGAGAAGATTTGAAAACAGTTGTTGGCCATTTCATAAACAGATTAGATTTAATTGCCAAAAAAACCAATTATCACATTAACGGCTTGCAAATAACACTGCATTAGGATGTTTTGTGCCGTTTAAGGGTGTACTTGCTGTCAGTAGAGAGGATTTGGATTGTGTTTTTTTTCAATTTTCGAAGGAAGGTATGAGGGACAAGACATGAATATTTTTTGTCAGCACAACGAGTTTGTCATAAAAAACAAGTAGAATTTGTCCCTGTACTTTTTCAAATAAGCACTTGGACAAGGACGTAGATAAACTGCGAGAAAATGGTTCTATCGAAGCTACGCACTGTTACATATAGGCCTACGACATATGCTTTCCGTTCTGCTCTCAAATTCAATACATACTCGTACCAACTGACCTTCACCTTGTAACAACATATAGGCAGAACTTGTGTTCGCAGTTTCTACCAACGGTAGTTTTAAAAAAGAAATTTAAAGATAAACTTTCAATTACAAATAATAAAATATGATATTTCCCAACTTTTAATTGTATGCTATGTACCTTTTTTCCCCTTTCCACAATGTATATATGTTTATATGGGGGTGTAGTATGGTGCCACAATACGGGATCAAAGTTTGACATTAAAGTACCACTGGGGCTAGGTTTTGTTCATGATATGGGGTCAAAATTTGTAATGGGATTGAGGGTAAAAAAAATTCTGTAGACAAGCAAGGCCATGGTGACTCAGGTGAGTGTTGTGGCCTATTGCCCTCTCGTTATGATTATACAAGACTGTGACATTAGATTGTTCATTTAGAGGGTACACAACTTTTCATTACAGAGACCAAACAAGTTTTTTTTATTCACCCAAGCTCAGTGAGCTATTCTGATCACATTTTGTCTGTCCGTAAACTTTTCACATTTCCAACTTCTCCAGGACCAAGTGTGCCAATTTCAATCAAACATGGTACAAATCATCCTTGGGAAAAGGGGATTCAAGTTTGTTCAAAATCAAATGAAGGGCCATACCCCTTTCAAAGGGGAGATAATCACGAAAATGCAACTATAGGCTGTGTCATTTAAAAACCTTCTTCTCAAGAACCACATAATTACATAACCTGTTAGATATATTCAGAACTATTCAAGGTAAGGCTTTCATATTTTGTATATAGATTCTTTATGACAAGAGGGCCTTGTGATATAATCGTATTTGATCTTGTGACCTTGACATACTTTCTTTTAAAAACCTGACCTAATCAGTATCTCCTGAACTATATAAGGGAAAGCTTGTATATTTTGTATATTATAGATTCTTTATGGCAAGACCTTGAAATACTTCGATGTTTGATCTTGTGACCTTGACCTGGAAGTTTGACTTACTTTTGATAAAAATCTGACTTACTCAATATCTCCTGAGCTATTTAAGATACGGCTTTTGTATTTTGTATTTAGATTTCTTTTGGTGAGGTCTTTCATATCATACCATGATGTTTTAATCCTTTAAGGCTAGCTTAGGGCTACAATATGGGGTCAAAATTCTGCATGGGAATAAAGATTGATAAAAATAAAATCTTAAAAAACACAACAGTTGAAGATGACTTAGGTGAGCATTGTGGCCCATGGGCCTCTTGTTGTCATGAGCTGTGGATTTTGGTCTGTTAGGGGACACCTTTCACAGAATTTAATACTTGTTTTATTAGGGTCGGTGGAACACCTTTTATGGGGAGCTGATAAAGCTGATGGGGATGTGCTGGTCCTGATGAGTGGAGTAGGGGAAGTAATTCCAGGATGGCTGGAACCCCTGCTGGACAGAATCCATGTGGTCTGAGTTCTCTCAAATATAATTTTGCAGAAAATTGTTTAGATATTAAAAACAATATTGATACGTTTGTATTTTGATTTAATTGCAGACACGTTTAAAAGATAAATTTCATTTTTTGAAAATACAGTGCTCCCTCGATATATTGCCAACTTTTGTTGAAGACCAATTTTGGCAATAAAGTGGGGTGGCAATATAATGAATTCACCGTTACGAATGATTTACTGAACGATCAAAAAAATTTCTATTCTGTAAATTTATTTGGGTTCCATTCTGTATAAACATTGATATAATCTTGAGTTTCATTCAGCAATTATTTGTAATTAACCAGAAAACCTAAATACCTTGTCCAGACTGTCACATCTCACCACACTGCTCTCAAAGTACGGGTTGATTATTGATGGGTGTTGGGTAATTGGCATTATTATTAACTAAGGGTACACCCTATAAAATTTGATCATTTGTTTGTGAAAATCAGTGGCATATGGCATTATGTGGGATTAGCATTATAATGGGGGTGTTAACTTGGGGAGAAATCTGTTCTTAATTTGGATTTTCAGGCAGTAAGGGGGGGGGGGGGCAATATATCGAGGGAGCATGGTACTTGAGGGCTTCATGATGTTTGTTAGAGCTGCATGAAAGGCAAAAATGTAGGAAATGTTGATATTATTAGTTATACAGATTCTTGTCAGGGTATATGGACTCACATTCCCAGTCAAAGTTTATATTCTCCCGAACAGTTAGGTGAGGGGGAATATAAAGTCAATATAATTAAAATCAGACTACTTACGCAGAGTATGTGGCGCAGATCTAAGAAGTCTGCTTTTAATTAGATTGCAGGGAATGTGAGTCCATATACCCTGCCAAGAATCCATATAACGAATATGTCCTTCTGCAGAGTGATGTTTATAATGTTTATTTTATGAGGCAGTTAAGAATATAGATCTATCAACCTCATTTTGTAACCTATTTATTCATATTCCTGGCTTGTCCTCCAATCAAATGCCTAGATTTTTCTCTGAAGTAGGACATTGGGTTTTGTATGAGAAGAAAATATGTAAGTTTGTTTTTAAAATTTCTTCAGAAGCCTGCAGTTATTGTCAGTCCAGTGGTAGACTCCATCAATCCTGAAACATTTGGGTTGGAATCCACTGAAACCAAACAAAGAGCAAGTAAGAAATAGAGAGCATGTGTCAGAATTAAACACCCTCACAATAACAGTGGAAAATAAATTTTATCAAGACAATTGTTAGATTAAATGAGGCAGGATCATACATTGTTAAAATAAACATGTGTATTTGAATAGATTTATGTTTTGTAATGAAAATGTGATGACTTGGATATTCTAGTTTTTGATTGGAGTTTATCTGTGAAATGGCAGCAGTTATCATCAAAGTCAAATCTAGCAGAATCCATTGTGTGAGTATTTTACAGCCTACAGCCTGAAACTGATCTCCTTAAATTTACATTCTGCATTCTGAAACTGATTTCCTTAAATTTACATTCTGCAGCCTGAAACTGATCTCCTTAAATTTGCATTCTGCTTTCCGAACCATATTAATCATTGTTTGTATTTATTAATTGTATTGATTTTTTTAATGTGTTGATTGATTGTTTGAATTAGTTGTATTGATTAAGATTGATTTTATATTGATGGGGAAGTTCTTGAAATAGGAAATTTCACACCTTCAAACGTGTAATTGATCAGGATGTACATTGCGACTAGAATGAGATATGATTTTGATATTTATTTTGTGTTTATTCATTAGAACACCTGTCATAGTCGGGACAGTAGACGGATGAACATTACGACTTTTTATTTTGTGTTTATTTTTTAGAACACCCGTCATACAACTGGAACGAGATATGATTTTGATATTTATTTTGTGTTTATTCATTAGAACACCTGTCATAGATGGGACAGTAGTCGCTGTTGACAGGAAGAGCTTCATCAAACTGGGTAAAATTGACCCCGGTCTGGAAGAGAGTGCAAATGTGGGATTAGGTACGAAGTACTTATAAAGAAAGTGTACTGGCTTTGCAGTACCAGCCACAGCCCCACCCCCCACCCCCCAAACATCAAGGTAACCTTGATCTGTATAATAGAGACCCAGATGCCCGGAGGGCTTGTGGTATTAGACATATTGACCCTGTGTCGCATGCTCTCTGTGATTCTGGAGAGGCCACTTCTTTGGAGTGAATCACTGTATATCACTTTTATTTTGTGAGATTTTATTTCCGCGTGGATACAATAATGTATTTATTCATGAGACATAACTTCAACGGATCATTTTTAATTGTTCAAGTCTTTTATATGTACCGGTAAGAGTTTATTCATGAGAACAAATTTTTTGCGAATGGCTTGTCTCTTAAAATTGCGTGTAAAAAAGTCCTCGAATAAAATGTGATTTACAGTATATTTTCTGTAGTTTAGAGGATGCGATATTGTGTGTACACAGACTTTATGACAGTTTCATCTGCTTTAGAGAATGAAGATGCTGAAATGTGACTCGCTAATGAAACTCCTGAACCTTTAGATTTGTTAATGTTGCTTGAAAACCTAAGTCAATTTCGTACTCGGTAATCCTTCGTTGCATGGATATAAGAAAATGTTTTTCAAATTTCAGTTTAAAAAATTTAGATGAGATAAAATGTAATATGGTTGCACACTATCAGAAGGAAAATCTGCCCATTCTAACAGGAGTGCTCTTTATTTGCATTTGAATAAAACAGGTTTTAAATTTTCAGAGCTGTCCTTGAAATCTTGGATGTGTGGTGGGACTGTCGAGATCATACCCTGCAGTCATGTGGGTATCATAAAGAAACGGAAGACTGATTCAGCACAGAACAGCAACTCCCTCTCATTAACAAGGTCAGTTATCAAAACAGCCACACCCTCTCAGTAACAAGGTCAATTATCAAAACAGATTCTCTCTCTCAGTAACAAGGTCAATTATTAAAACAGAGACTCTCTCTCAGTAACAAGGTTGGTTATTAAAACAGAGATTCTCTCTGTAACAAGGTCAGTTATCAAAACAGATTCTCTCTGTAACAAGGTCGGTTATCAAAACAGATTCTCTCAGTAACAAGGTCGGTTATCAAAACAGAGATTCCCTTTCATTAACAAGGTCAAGTATAAAACAGCCAGTCCAGTTTCAGTAAGATACTTTACTTGAGATTCCTTTGAACTGAGATACCTTTGAATTGATATACGTTTAAACTGAGATATCTTTAAATTGAGATGTACTTCTCATTTGTTACAATCAGCTAAAAATATAGCAACAAACTGAAATGGAAGGGAAGTGGGGGGGGGGGGGGGGGTGACAAAAACCCCAGAAACTGAAAGTATATACATTGATTGATTTTCTTTTCTTAAAGAAATCAATTCTTGCTTGTTGTCTATTCAAAAAAATGGTTTTTCAACCCTGAACATTTTCTTGCCCATACAGCATTTTTCTTCTTTTCTGACAGAGAGCTTAGGCGAGTTGCAGAGGTGTGGCTAGACGGGTACAAAAGATATTTCTACGCCAAACGTCCGTCTGCTAGAATGACCTCACATGGCAGGTATTTAGAAGTGTTCCAGAGCATTGTAGTATCCCTAAAAATTCACACGTCACTTAATTTTGGGGGGGGGGGGGGGGGCAAACTCAGGACAGTGTTAGCCTTTAAGTATAGTCAATTTCATGAGCACAGATTCAGCAATTTTATCTCTTGTTTCGCAAAATTACATCTCTGAATCGTTTTGAATTTTTAGTGTGGCTGAACGTAGGAAGCTGCGGAGTCAGTTGAAATGTCAGTCGTTTAAGTGGTTTCTGGACAATGTCTTCCCTCAGCTGAAACCTCTGTCTTACGATGACTTTGTGTACGGGAGGATAAAACAGGAACCAGGCATGTGTATGGACATTGCCCTGGGACATGTCCCGGTCATGGCCAGTCTCAGTCCATGTTCAGAGGAGAAAAATTCCCAGGTATGAAGGCATTTCATTCATCAGACCTCCACACATCACAGCACATGGTAATCAGTAAGCAGGAGGACCCGGGTTCGATGCCTGGCCTTGCCACGCCAGAGTCATTAAATTAGATAACAATTTAAAAATCGTAAGTAAACACTGCCACAGTGAACACTGGCACAATAAAAATCCTCACCATTGTAAATTCCGAATCATTACATGTAATTATCTGTTATTTGGTGCCCATGTTGGGACACAAGTACTCTATGGTAGGTGAGAATAAGTGTCTCCAGAACCTCACCCCACAGACACTGGCACTCCAGGAGAGTCAAGACTCTCTCTCTCTCTCTCTCATTCAGGAGGGGGGATGTAGTAGTGTTAGATACATGGCCTTCTAATTAACTATGGTTAGTGGGTTAAGCCTGCTCTTGGAAGGGACTATATTTAGTTGCAGATGGATTTTTAGACAAAATCTGCACAAAGTGCTTTCTACTTGTCAGTTCTTTATACAATGGAGACTGAAATCAACTTAAATTATTCAGTGTAGCTTATCGTAAATGGAAAAATATCTACATGTATATCAAATTTGGAATAAGTATTTAGTTGACTATTTTAAAAGAAAGCATTGATATTAAAATGTCTAGGTAAGTTAAGGGTACATGTACATGTATCTTAATTCTCCCCATACATGTATGACGTACATCCTAGGATTTTGCAAAATCTTTACTTAATCAAACTTTGCACTTGATCAATATATATACATGTACATGTATATTGGGGGAGGGGATTATAGAAAATTTGGTAAACTCTTTGATATTGAAAAAGTTTATATTTTCTGCAATTAATTTTATATATTGAAAAAATGTTGTCAAGGGCAATAACTCCTGTGCTGGTATTTTCTCAACTGTATGTCTATTATACAATGATTTCCCAGATATCCACCATCGATTTACATATATTTATAAAGTAGCAGATTTTTGAAAATGTTGAAATTAAAAGTTTGTCGTATTGATAATAAGCTTTTAGTATTTTTGTTATGTTGTTTAAGGAAATTACTTCTGTTTATGAATGTCCGACATCTTTAAAAAGGTGGCATTATATATATTTTAATTGGTTATTAATTGAATTAAACTAGATTAAATGAAAATTAATAGTCTTTCTACTTTGAACCATTAAAAGGTCACATGAGAGTGGAGCTACCTTAATGTTTAATTTCACAAATAAATAATTTCACACCTACATGTATGTCATTTAGATATGGAAGTTTTAAAACACTGTTCCTGATATTTCTACTTTCTCTCAGTGATTTGAATTTCAGGATATGATAAATAATGTGAATTATTCTTTATTCTGTGAGTGTGCATACGTCAGATAAAAACTGCAAATCAGTTTTTGAAAATAATGAAGATGTAATTGATATTTACAGGAATGGACTTGGAAGAAGAAAGGCATAATAAAAAACTATGGGATGTGTTTAACGGCAGACATTAAAGAAACGCATGGCTATGTCCTTATGCAGTATTGTAACAATGCTAGCTCTCAGGTGTGTTCAATTTGTACAATATCAACATGATTTTTCATGATTATGTTGATATCGTATATGCAGATGTGTCAATTTGTACATATATGCAGGTGTGTTGAATACATGCAATATTGACATAAGTTTTCACAAGTGTGTAGAATTCGTACACACATGTGTATGGATTTTATTACACCAGTATTCACATGATTTTTCACTAATGTGTTTAATATTTACACAGGTGTGTTAAATGCATACAATATTGACATGGTTTTTCATTTCCTGGTGAAGGTAAATTCTATATGCTGACTTAGTTCATGTATCTAATGAGAATTTTTTGATTTTTAAAAATGTAGATATGGTTTAGGCAGGATAACTTGATCGTTCATGAGGCCTCTAAACAATGTATAGACAGCCACAAGGCAGAGATCGGGCTCGTGTTGTCTGAGTGTGAAGATTTCCTCAACTCTCAGCAATGGAGTCTACCAAACTCTGACAGTGTGTGACTGTTGTGATGACTGATGTGATGACTGGTGTGATGACTGGTGTGATGACTGATGTGATGACTGTTGTGATGACTGATATGATGACTGATGTGATGACTGATATGATGACTGGGATTTCAATACAGCATACAGCCATAGATTGTGTGAGGTGGTTTGGGAATGCCAGGACATAGTACCAACCAATGCACACATACATGAGTTAACATCTCAACACCATGGAAGGCTTACCCCCCCCCCCCCCCCCCCCTCCCCATTTGTATATTTCTGGTTTCTGGTTATTATCAAAGAGGAAGAAGAAGTTTATTAGCTTGAGAAAGTTTAACATTCACTCACTTGAAGCAAATAAACCACTCCCTACCATACTGTTAAATGTTGTCTGAAGTGTGTATCTAAATGGGGGAAATTGATTGGGGGGGGGGGGGGAGGGGTGATAAAGATGGCAACAACATTGTCTTAGTTCATTGGATGAAAGTTTGGATTCTAAACATGGATAGATCAATTGTGAGAATTACACTGTACTGTCAATAACACAGCTTTACATGTTGATATTGATGATGTCACTGTTTTTCCTGAAATACAATAGATGGTTTAAACACTAAAGTTGTCTTTCTTGTGATGCCAATTAGATACTTCATCATTAAATGTTTGTACTTTTTATCAAAAGTACTTGTTCTACCGTATATGCAGAATTTTCAGCGAGGATTTAATTTTACAGATTGTAAATAAAAGAAATAAATTTCAATTTTGAAATAATGCACTTCATGAAGTATGCTGTTATAAAGTAATGCAGTTCATACTCTCATGCATTTTTCAAAAATGAAATTTATTTTTTAAGTATTCCAGTAAGCATATTGGTGTATTTTATGACCTTTATTTATGTGTATTATTCATGTAATTACTTGTTCATATTTGTGTAATATATTGTAGTGAATTCCAATGTAAATTCTGTATCACTATAAAATACACGTATGTTCAAATCCAAGTTCAATCCCAAAAGCTTGAATTAAAACTTGGTGCTAGTTTCCTCTCTCACCTCACTGCTTTATACTGTGAGTTGTAGGAAAATATCCCACACATAATGGACACATCTGTCAATCACAGCTTTTAGACTTTGTTCAGCAAGTAGGAAGGAACAGCAGTCGTAGCTTACAGACTGAGAGACATCACAAAAGTGTTTAATAAAGAATCAAATCACAGATTAATAATACAAATTAAATTTTCATGGAATACGAAGAGAACTTTAAAATCAGTTTAGGCTTTAGATTCCCATCAGATAAAATTATCACAGTTGTTAAAGATAGCATGTCTTTCAAATCAGTTACAATATATAAGTATCCACCTTTTATATCATTTTGACCCTCTAACACAAACATCCGTGCATCAAAGGACCCCATCGGAAATAAGCTTTCGAGCTTTCATGTATGCATGTTTGGATGTATGTATACCCCGAATTATCATTTATTTATTTTTTATTTCGCTCAAAGACTCAAAAATGAATAAATCTTAAACGTTTTGGTCCGTAAAAAGGGGGGGGGGGGTGTCTGGAACCACCCCTCTGAATCCGCCCTTGCTATTGTTGTGTTAGAATCTTTTCAATTCAATTGAGATATTATCATCTCAGTGTTGCATGCATTGCAATTTCTCACTTCATTATGTGGACATTATCTAGTACTCTGGAGTAGGCTTTTATAGGCTCAGCCTGCTGCCTAATCCTTAGTCTCGCGAGAGTCTGGGGAAAGCGAGACTACCTAATCCTTGTCATGATCAGGCACGTAAAATCAGGGGGGACCACTCTACCACCTTACTGTTAATTTTGACAATGATTATCTTTTACTTTCTAATGCAAATAAAGATATGTTGGGTGAATACCCCCCCCCCCCTTATTTCTAATGGTAATGAATGAGAAGAATGTGAATTAAAAACTGTTTAGCGATATAAGAGCTCTTAACCCCCCCCCCACCCCCTTCACTCGCGATGAAGTTTGGGGAAGAAACTTTTCTGAGCCCCCCCCCCCCCCCCCCCCATTTAGGATTCTGAAGATGTGGAAAACCTGTGTTTTTATTGCTTGGTAAGATTTCCGAATTTGACACCGATATTGATAAAGACTCAATCTTCTATTGCAGTCAGTTCCATGTGTTTTTGAAGCCTATTGGTGCAAACCACATGCATATGTTCAATATATAAATTTTAAAAGATAATGAATTTTAAAAATCAGAAAAACTAAATTACGAAGTTCGTTTGGTATATTTAAATTTGGCCCTGTGATTTTTTTTTTTTAAAACTGAAGTACATGTTGAATCAAACACTTACATTGTAAAACAGCGACGGCGATACACTTGTCTCAAAAATAAACTGAAACTTTGAAAATATGTCACATTTCTACTAAATTAACGTAGTTATTTCTATGATATCTCTGACTAAATCGGGCATGTAGAATGGGGCGGGGCTGTCAAAATGTACGATCTTCTCCCTTTCGAACTCCGGACGTGGCTTAATCCAATGCAGTATTGTTTAGGGCGTGTATCTTCGCTGAACACTTTTAACATAGGTAAAATAAATAAATGTTTATTCGGTATATACATACATAAATACCAAGGATAACCCATGAAAGCTATTCGCCGGTATTGGTGACGTCTATATATGAGTGAAAAATTTTCCAGAGGGACGTTAAACAAGATGCAATCAATCAATGAATTCAAATCGTAGCATCCGCTGTATTGAATCATTTACAATTGATTAAAACTTTCGGAGAGAGTCAGTTAAACTTTTCAAATAAAAACCACAGTGCACATTTTAAAATAAAACTAACATATTATGGTGAAATGAGATGGATTATTTTAATCATGAGTTATGACAAAATTTTATTGTTCATGACGTCTATGGCACGCCAAATTCACAAAAATTAGCTAAACATAGTTTCACAGTTGATAAACTAGGTTTATCGACTGTAAACTATAGTTTACGGACCGTAAACTATAGTTAACGACATTAATCTATATTTCACAACTATGGCTCGCCAAATTCACAAAAATGAGTTAAACATAGTTTCACAGTTGATAAACTAGGTTTATCGACTGTAAACTATAGTTTACGAACTGTAAACTATAGTTAACGATTCGATAACTATAGTTTCATCCGTAAAACTATATTTAATGGTTGTAAACTATAGTTTACAAATGCTAATCCAAGTTTATCTGTCTTTAAATAAACGTTAACAATAGATTTTGCTGATAAATACAGATTCACATTTGTAAACTATAATTTACATTCGTTAACTATAGTTCACAATTGTTAATCCTAGTTTCACAAATTTTGATACTATATTTATCAGATAAATTTAATAATAGTTTAGACTTGTAAACCGTAGTTTACAATCGTGAAACCGTATTTATCAGATAAACTATGTTTTGCAATCGCTAATGATTGTTTTCATTGTTAATTATAGTTTACGCTTGTGAAACATAGATTATCTGTTAACTATGGTTTACAGATGTGAAATATAGATTAACGTCGTTAACTATAGTTTACGGTCCGTAAACTATAGTTTACAGTCGATAAACCTAGTTTATCAACTGTGAAACTATGTTTAGCTCATTTTTGTGAATTTGGCGTGCCATACACCTCTGTAAACCATAGTTAACAGATAATCTATGTTTCACAAGCGTAAACTATAATTAACAATGAAAACAATCATTAGTGATTGCAAAACATAGTTTATCTGATAAATACGGTTTCACGATTGTAAACTACGGTTTACAAGTAAAAACTATTATTAACGAATGTAAATGATAGTTTACGGTTTGTAAGATATAGTTTATAGTCATTTAATGCGCCGAATTCACAAAAAAGTGATAAACACAGTTTTGTTTAATATAGTTTATGAGTAAAAATGGCAGTTAGCTATAGTTTACGATCAAAAACTATAATTAACGAATGTTAAACATAGTTTATCTGATAAATATAGTATCACAATTTGTGAAACTAGGATTAACAATTGTGAACTATAGATAACGAATGTAAATTATAGTTTACAAATGTGAATCTGTATTTATCAGCAAAATCTATTGTTAACGGTTATTTAAAGACAGATAAACTTAGATTAGCATTTGTAAACTATAGTTTACAACCGTTAAATATAGTTTTACGGATGAACTGTGAAAACTATGTTTAGCTCATTTTTGTGAATTTGGCGTGCCATAGACGTCGCATAAAGTAACGTCAAAATGACACGACGTTATCATAAACTATACTGTATTTACATAAGTATTATATGTACTTGGAAAGGTTCTTACGAAATCTTATAATCATTTTATGGGGAAAAAAACACCCGATAAAAGAATTCTGAGAAATATATCATTTAATTTGGACTCGGGGTCGGATTTGGCCCCAAACGCACAGAGTCCTTACTAAAAATCAAGACACTCTCCCATCAAATCATTAATAAGTGGGGAAAACTAAATTATCAAATAAAACATGGGTTTGGAAGAGGCTGTTTTCAGAACTCTATGAGATGACTTGCAGTGATATTTGAAATGTTTTAGTTTCTTTTCAATAATTTTCTAATCACGTTTTGAGACTGCCATGAAATATCACCTACACAAGTGAAGATGACCAGCTTGTGAAGATGATGAAATATTTAGAACGTTGAAACACTTTTTTTTTTAATTTTGTATTTCAGTGGAAACATCTTGACGCAGATTTCTACTTGCCACATATTCTCAGTGCCTGTCTGACAAATATACTAAAACTATGAAACCAGATCGTTACCTTTAGACCTATGCACGTAAATAGAAATTGATGACTTCAAAACAGGGTTTTTCTTTAAGGGGTATTTTCTTTCTCCAAAGTGACTATAAAAATAAACTGCTCACATTTAATCTCTGCATTTACATGTATAGTATTAAATATAGTCTCATTGACGACATCAAACAATGGGGGCTGCGCGGGGGGGGGGGGGTGAAAAGTAAAATAAATATTATGGCAGACTTATGTCCGCAAACTCTGTACACAATTTTCCCTTATAAGTATATGAACATGAAGCAATGCAGTTCATACCCTCATGTAATTTCAAAATTGAAATTTATATTTTGTAATTTACATTCTACTTTCATTTTTGCCAGAATTTCTGCCATTAAAATAGATGTTCTATATCATTTATCAGGATTCATACACACTTTGTTCACATCTGCATCGCATTCACGAGGAAATGGCTTTCATTACAAAGTTTGGTAATGATATTGAAGGCAGAAACATTGGAAATGTGAATATTATGTCATGAACATTTTCATCTTCATTCTGAATTGTTACCTCAGAGCAGACAAACCGTGTAGGTATGCTGTTTATTTTCTGTATTTTCAGTTTACTTTCATTTCTGTTGGAATTCCCAGTGTTTAAATATATATGTACTATATTGATAAAGAGTCATACCTGTATTGCTCACAACTGCAGCACATTCATAAAGAGATTGCTATCATTACAGTTTTTAAAAAATAAAAACAAAAGAAGAAAAAACCCCACAAAAAACAATGGAAATGTAAATATATTTCACTGCATACTTCTCATTCCATCATTAGCTCTCAGTCATTGTTATTTTTATCACGTTATCAAACTTTTTTGGACAAATCTGCTGGTAATCAGGGTGCAAACACCGCTGTTTCCTTTTTTAACAAATATGATTTATCGATGACCTCATAACAAATCTCGACAGACGATCATTCAACACGCTGGCCATGAAGCGTCCAAAAATAAAATCCGTCTCACCGAAAAAAAAATCTATTTCATATTAGGACATCATTAGCCACATTGTGTACGCAAATCAATCCCTTTTTACACATCGCCGTCTAATTTGTCTTGTTACCGCGTTAAATCGAATATTGACGATAATGTGTAGGTGTTTTACTCTGCACAGATGTGTTTAATTCCAAGCGGGCGATTAATTAATATAAAAACACTTGTATTTTTTACCTTGTATTTTATTAATACAACGCATATATTGATTCACTTGAAAATGGAGAGAGAGAGAGAGAGAGAGAGAGAGAGAGAGAGAGAGAGAGAGAGAGTAATTCTGTTGCATGATAACGCAAACTGCGCAACTTCCTAAAAAATGTCAAGCACAGACTGTCAAGTATATATATAGACAGTTTAAGAAAATAGTATCCAAACATCTTTTTGAAGCTTGTTCACTGATTCTTTGGGGGGGGGGGGGGGGGGGGGGGGGGGGGGGGGGGGGGACGGGGTTAATCAGATGGCTTTGTTCTCAACATGAGCCTTGGTCATAATTGGCATTCAATTCTTTAATATGTGAAAATGAAGATTTGACCCATGACCCTCTCGTCATTCATTGAAAATATCGCTATGTAATCAGTTTGTCTTACAAGATTATTTAAGAGAACTCTTTTTTCTTTCTCACCTCGGTAACCCAACCCCCCTCCCCCCTCCCCCGTGACCCAGTTCTCAGACTATTTCATTTCCAACAGAACCTGTGAGGACGATGTTAGTAAACGACTTATGAGAAACATTCAAGACATCATCCTTAACCATCATTGATGAAAAGGTACCAAACAAGAATGTCTCAGTGCAGTTCAGCTAATCTTCTTCGGAAGAGGGGTCAGTCCAAATATCCAGCCTCGACGAATTTCGTTGAGATTACAGTTCAGCCAACCATGGACCTCACATAAGATAAAGAGACTGTTAAAGAATGTAGAGACCCCCGCAACAACTACACCAAATATATTGTCACTAGTAGAGAATATAGAGACTCCCGCAACTACACCAAAGATATTGTCACCAGTAGAGAATATAGAGACTCCCGCAACAACTACACCAAAGATATTGTCACCAGTAGAGAATATAGAGACTCCCGCAACAACTACACCCAAGATATTGTCACTAGTAGAGAATATAGAGACTCCCGCAACAACTACACCCAAGATATTGTCACTAATAGTGAATGTAGAGACTCCCGCAACAACTACACCCAAGATATTGTCACTAATAGTGAATGTAGAGACTCCCGCAACAACTACACCCAAGATATTGTCACTAGTAGAGAATATAGAGATTCCCACAACAACTACACCCAAGATATTGTCACTAGTAGTGAATGTAGAGACTCCCGCAACAACTACACCCAAGATATTGTCACTAGTAGTGAATGTAGAGACTCCTGCAACAACTACACCAAAGATGTTGTCACTAGTAGTGAATGTAGAGACTCCCGCAACAACTACACCCAAGATATTGTCACTAGTAGAGAATATAGAGACCCCCACAACAACTACATCCAAGATATTGGCACTAGTAGAGAATATAGAGACTCCCACAACAACTACACCCAAGATATTGGCACTAGTAGAGAATATAGAGACTCCCACAACAACTACACCCAAGATATTGTCACTAGTAGAGAATATAGAGACTCCCACAACAACTACACCCAAGATATTGTCACTAGTAGTGAATGTAGAGACTCCCGCAACAACTACACCCAAGATATTGTCACTAGTAGAAAATATAGAGACTCCCACAACAACTACACCCAAGATATTGTCACTAGTAGAAAATATAGAGACTCTCACAACAACTACATCCAAGATATTGGCACTAGTAGAGAATATAGAGACTCTCACAACAACTACACCCAAGATATTGGCACTAGTGATCGAAACGCGAAAAGGTTCTACTCTTACATCAACAACCAGAAACATGCCAGCAGCGGAGTCCCCGTACTCAAAGTAATGGCCTCATTCTGACAGCAGCATCTTAACATCTGAGAACACGTCTCCTTTACCACCAATGAGTACCGAACCATCGTTAGCAATGAATATGTTCATTATCAACTGCATATGATGTTTATGTCTTTCAACTTATTTGATTCACAAGAGCATGGTCTGCGTATGAGGCAGACTACTGACAAACAAGCTGATGTTACAGGGGTTTCTACAGTCTTGTTTAAAGTCCAGCATTTCGCAAATTGTATGGTCGCTATAAAGATCTAATTTACAAGTACATTTGTACAACCTGTCATTAGGTCGAATGCTGTATGACGTGTTTCATACCAATTGTTAGGCCGTTCTTTACATGCTAATTTTTATTACAGAATACTCCATTTACCTGATCAAGATATCGGGCTCACGGCGGTTGTAATCGGTCTTTAGGGGATGCTTACTCCTCCTAGGCACCTTATCCCACCTCTGATATGTCCAGGGGTCCATGCTTGCCCTTCTCTTAATTTTGTTTTCTTTATCAACTTTATGAGATTGATCACTGTTGGTTATTAAAGCCTCTGCAGAGCCTGGTCCCAATCAAAGCACAGGGGCCTGATAGTATTCCTACAAGATTCATCAAGGGCCTATAGCTAGCTCACGAAATACTAGAGATTCCTAAATATACTCGAGGAATTTATTATCTTGCAATTTTGCGAGAAGCATCGAGCGCAAAATAAAATTATTAACTTTTATTTTTATATTGCTGAAATACAATTAAAAACTCTGGATCAACAGACCACTCGCGAATTTATATTCTCGCGATTTGAAGTACTCGCATAAAATTAGGAATCCACAGGAGCCCTCAGCTCACCTTAGCAGATAGAGTGTCTGATGGTTGGAAGCTGGCCCTAGTGGCACCGATCTTCTAAAGATCTATATCACTGACAGCTTTATGTTGTAAAATCCTGGAACCGTCACCCATAGCCAAATGCTGAAACATCTAGATAGGGACAACATTCTATCTGACCAACAACATGGACTCCGCAAAAGACGATCCCGTGAGAGCCAGCTAATTTTGACCATCGATGACTTTGTCAAAGAGTGAGGAAGGTGACGAAGTGGACGCTATAGCCCTTGACTTCAGTAAGGCCTCTGACGAAGTCCCACACCAGTGTCGGCCACACAAGCGTAAGCACTACGAGAAGCTACTGAACCGGATCTCGAGTTTCGTCAGCGAAAGCAGCCAGCGAATATTCATAGATGGCCAAAATTCATCTCCAGAACAGTGACCTTCCAGAGATAGTAAAATCAACCACCAGGCTATTTACTGACCATAGTCTCCTTTGCAGGAAGATTAAGGCCTGGCAGATGTCAATTAATCCATCTAAGTGCAGGGTGGATCAGAACACAAGGAAGCGTATCACCGTAGACTCTACCTTCACCTGGGTAGCATCTTTCACTTGTTACGAAGAGGAAATACCTGGGGGTGACTATCGGGGACAAACTCACCTGGAGTGACCATGAGGATTTCATAACGAAGAAAGGGAATAGCAGTCTAAGCTTTATAAGGAGGAATATTACAAGGCACTGGTCTACCCAATCCTTGAATTAGCACCCCCCCCCCACACAGCTATCAACATCAACAGTATTCTTAGCACCCCCTCCCCCCACACACAGCTAACAACATCAACAGTATCCTTAGCAACCCCCCCACCCCCCACCCCCCCACCCACAGCTAACAACATCAACAGTATTCTTAGCACCCCCCCCCCCCCACACACAGCTAACAACATCAACAGTATACTTAGCACCCCCCCCCCCCCCACACACACACAGCTAACAACATCAATAGAATTCTTAGCCCCCCCCCCCCCATACACGCCGCACAGCTAAGAACATCAACAGTATTAAAGAAGTCCAGTGGAGAGCAGCAAAATTTGTGACCGGGGGACTACAATTCCACCAGTGAAATTATTCACCCCCCCCCCCCCCCACTTCTATCGTCGTTAGACGTCAATCTGACGAGGATAGGAGAAGGGAGGAGGGGGGGGGGGGCTGGTTTTAATCAGACTGTTCAAACCCTGGAGTGGCCTTCACCGGAGTAGAGAAGGAGCGATGATTTACCACATACAACATTGTTGACACATACCTGCTGCGACATACCTCCAGCAACACATCTCCAACATACCTGCTGCGACATACCTCCAACATACCTGCTGTGACACATCTCCAACATACCTGCTGCAACATGTCTCAACATATACCTGCTGCAACATGCCTCCAACATTCCTGCTGCAACATGTCTCAACATACCTGCGACACATCTCCAACATACCTGCTGCGACATACCTCCAACATACCTGCTGTGACATACCTCCAACATACCTGCTGTGACACATCTCCAACATACCTGCTATGACATATCTCCAACATACCTGCTGTGACATACCTCCAACATACCTGCTGTGACACATCTCCAACATACCTGCTATGACATACCTCCAACATACCTGCTGTGACATACCTCCAACATACCTGCTGTGACATATCTCCAACATACCTGCTGTGACATACCTCCAACATACCTACCTGTGACATATTTCCAACCAGTCTGTGTCACAAACGTATAACAGTTATTTTTTTCGCGAGGTGATAAATTTGATAGCTTATTTTAGCGATTTAGTAGCTCTCACCAAATATATGCACCCAATTGCAACTTCAGCATTTGCAAGAGAGATAACTCTTCTTTGTCCACCAAAATTTATTCTGCCAAAATCGTTAGCATACCTTTCAGCCAGCACTTCGCCAAATTTTAGACCCACGGAAAACCCCTTTATACGGTACTCTATGCTATGTCCTACCATATTGTATGACAGGTGCTGGGGACTCCACTATGGAACCAGCTGCTAAAGCACCTAGTCATGGCCCACAACCCTAGAGTGCTACCGCAACACCTCAAGATGTCGCTATGTTTTTAACCTTACCATTTCAGCAGCTTTTAACAATTACCCTGTGCACAGATCACTTGTACATAGTGCACAGTGTGACAATGTGGGCCCTACACTTCACATGGAAAAACATATTCAGCTGAGAATGTTAGCATCACATGTTGTCTCCAACCAAACAATTCATGACAAATGTAAAATGCAGGTAAACCAGAGCTCTGTAGGGCGAGTCATGTCCCCTCGAAATGAGTCTCTACAAACTTACTGTAGTGACCTGGAACCTTTTGACCCCAAAACCAATAGGGTTCTTCCTTTCTTGATAACAAAGCTACGTGTGAAGTATCCAATCAATGGAGCAAACAATATGGCCTGTAGAGTGTCTACCAGCTTAGTGTTAGACACCCACTCATATATTTGCGCCCACACATGAACTAGCCCGTTTCCATACCCCCTCTCGCAATGAACTGTGAGATAATAAAAAGCAAACAAACATGAAATTAATTTAAATTTTTTTTTATTAAAATACATATTAAACTACAATATGAAATTGAGATGTTGCAGACGTGACGATGACATCACTTCCGTGATGATGACATCACTTCCGACACCATTTAACCTAGATAACAATACAAATTAAGGTTCCAGACAACCTTAGTAACAACAACATGGTATATATATATAATAATCTGCACCAATGTCGAGAAAGGGGGAAACTGCACCAAAAAAACACACCAAGAAGTGCTCCGATTAAAAAAATGTAATCTTGACAACAAATCACGGAAATGCAATACCTGTTCTGAAAATCTACATTGTTTGTCGATTTAAATTCAAAGTGTTAAAAGACAAGCCATGTGAGAAATAACAATTACGAATTCATCAAGATAAAAACATTGAATATTTTCATTAATTCTCTTTCGTTCTGGAATGACTGCCAGGATGCATTAATCACATGATTTTATATTAACCAATCCAAATTCAACCCACAGTAAAAATGACAGACAATAAGCTTTTAGATCTACATTTATAATGCATTTCCCCGGAGATGTCGTCATGCAGACTTTTCCAATACAATCAACAGCCCCCAGTTCTATTTGCCCTATCTACATGCATGTAACCACAAGCCATTGCATACAGATCAATATATAACTCTTAATTACCATAACTAAACAAATACACCACACCTTGTAATGAAACTCAAGTTAGGATGTATTATTTTAGTTCCTGAAAAAGACCGTTATATATTGAAGGGTATACATGCCACGTCTTGTGATAATTAATGGAATAAAAATATACAAAAAAGAGAACGCCTGACAATTTGACAAAGTGCACACATGATAGACAGAGAAGTGTTGTTTGGGCCATATTGTCAGAATTAGAATTAAAGGGTTTAAAAAAGAAGCAAAATAGATAACAATTTCTTCTTGTAATTGGTTAAAAAAAAAAACTAATTTTAAACAATGACTAAATATAGACTAAGTATGTCATGCATGCATTATATATGATAAACCAATTAATCATAAATTTGACTGGCCTTTCCATGAGAACACGCATTACTACACAACATAAAATTTTAGCGAAGGTCTGACAAAAAATATCTAACAATAAACTTGTTTTATATGGATGCATCGATCCATTTACAGAAAACACTGTCATCATATATTGTTTGTAAACCTTGGGTGTCATTAGAAAAACAGAGCTCAAGAAATGGGAAGTTCACCTAAAGCAGTACCTTTATCATTGAAACTGATGACATCATGCCAATGCCCAGTCCAGTCAATAAATTGAATATTGAAAACGATGAAACCTTTTGAGGGCAATCTATTTAAGCACTAATCAATTGTGAAGTCAATAAATTGAATATTGAAAATGATGGAAACTTTGGAGGTCTCTATTTAAGCACTAATTAATTGTCAAGTCAATAATTTGAATATTGAAAATAATGAAACCTTTGGAGGGCTCTATTTGAGCATTAATTAATTGTCAAGTCAATAAATTGAATATTGAAAATGATGAAACCTTTGGAGGGCTCTATCTAAGCACTAATTAATTGTCAAGTCAATAAATTGAATATTGAAAATGATGAAACCTTTGGAGGGCTCTGTTTAAGCACTAATTAATTGTCAAGTCAATAAATTGAATATTGAAAATAATGAAACCTTTGGAGGGCTCTGTTTAAGCATTAATTGTAAATCTGTAAAAACAATAAAGCTGTAAAACGAAGAGAGCAACAATTTCAAAACCACCGCTATTGTTTTTATCCCCATTCATTAATAAGGTAAGCCCTAATTAATACTTGCACAACCTAAATATCGAACTATATTTTCTCTTGAAATATTGACTAAAAATGTGTTTTAAGCACCCTGTATATGGATTTTCCAAAAAAATCTGTATTTTTTTAAAATTAATTTAAAAGTTAAGAAAATGATTTGATTCCAATACTTTCATTAAGAAGTTAAAACTACAAAAAAAGTTGCTTTTTTAGTATTTTCAAATCTTTTCTCTAAGGGAATAAAATGATTTTTATTTATAAAAATATGTAAATTGACTTAAGCACTATTTTCTGAGCATATACATACGTGAAAACAATAAAAATTATGCATGTAAAATAAGCAACTTGTAAAATATATCGCTAAACAGTCATTGTTTAACCACATGATGTGCAAAAATACAGGAAACCTGGATTAAAACTATAAACTGCATCAATTTTGACCCAATTAAATATTGATCAAATTTCATGTACAATAGGGAAAAAAATCATGAACTACTGCAATGTTTTACGAAGTTTTCAAGTAAATCTGTCAATATACTTGTTTAAAATGTGGATATCATAAAACTCAAATTTAAAATCGATTGTGATATGACAAGCTTACGTTAAACATCCACCATTCTACAATTATCGACCAGAAAGTACTTTTCACTCATGACAAAATCTGGAGAGAGAAAATCCCCGTTTGTCTGAGGTGATTTTTTTAATTCGACATATCCACCATCTAACAATGCAATGTGAACACAGCGCCGTGAATTATATACAGTCAAATTACTACACACATAAAGCAGTGACATTCAAGTTTAACAAGAGAAGACAACTCTTTACAGAGAACCACATTTTCTATACATAATAAAAATCTACAAGTGCTGTATGTGTGTGTGTGTGTGCTTGTTAAGCCATCTTTCTAACACGCCCCCTGTTTGACATATGGTGAAATTCTCCCCCTTACAGCTTTCAGCTGCTACAAAACATATTACTGTATACATATAAATAACAATTTGTTCTCCCTATTTATAAACATAGTTCACATCTCAGAAATGTTTAGAGCTGGACACACATTTCCAGCTGTTCAAAAAAAAAAAGACAACTGAGTAACACAAACGCTTGCTTGCTGAATTTCCATCCTTATTATGAAAAAAAGGGCAATGACACACAATGCATCCTCTGTGTAAGATGTTTTGTCTTATGATGAAAATGAGATGTTTGATGATGAAGATATGTTGACAAACAAAACCTTCTTTAACTATTTATGTCTTTCTTAACAAAAATCTTCCAATAGATCTGTACATAATACTTTGTTCAAAGAGCAGCACATATATGTTCAAACACAGATCGTGAGCCAATGTAAGTATGAAAATATGCTTCTTCATTTTAACAGACATTTAGCTGCTCAAAAATAAAAATCCTGGGCAAAACACACAGTCTATGTATCTTAGAATAAGAAATAGCTAATTGATAGTAACAAGAGAAAGAAAAAAAACCTGCCAAATGTTGACACAAAGTAACCATGGTAACAATAGGAATTCAGTAAGCAACTCATACACAGTGTAATTGTAACATCCGTAAACATAACCTTCAATTTCTATATATACATATGCCATTCTTACCATAAATGCATAAAGTTCCAATTCATCATCTCTGCTGTGTATATATATATATAATTATATATACATGTACATATAATTGCATCTGCCAAAGTTGTCAAAATATCACTATAGTTACAGAATCACTACGGTGATTGAGACAAAACACATACACCTTTTTAATCTCCTTCATTTGAAGATTTCTTCTCTAAGAAGTCCTGGGCATCTAACATTTCTTTCAGTAAATCACAAAAAGTCACAATGCCCTCGGACTTGAGTCTCTGAAAGTACGCAATTCCTCGTTCCCCTGCCTGCCTTATATGCGTCAGCAATAACAGAACTGACGGGATGTGCCGCACGTTGTCAGGGTGATATTTTTGTGCAGTGTCCACAATGGCGTCCAGAAGAGACTGCTGCATGTTGTAGATCTGATTATAGCTGGCTAGTCGTCGCACTTCTACAACGAAAGGTACAGTGCATAATGAAAGGTATAATGTATAATGAAAGGTACAATGTATCATGAAAGGTGAAGATAACAAACAGTGATTAATCTCATAACTCCTAAAAAGGTGAAGATAACGAACAGTGCTCAATCTCATAACTCCTATAAGGAATACAAAATAGAGAGTTGGGCAAACATGGACCCCTGGATATACCAGAGGTGGGATCAGGTGCTTAGGAGGAGTAAACATCCCCTCTCGACCGGTCACACCTGCCATGAGCCCTATATCTTGATTAGGTAAACGGAGTAATCTGTATTCAAAATCAGTGGGCCAAGAACGGCCTAGCAATCGGCATGAAACAGGCAGCATTTTAAAATAATTAACCTATGACAGCATTTAAATGGGTGGAACATTAAGGCTTCAAGTCCCAAATTGACAAAGAACAATCACGAAATTTGAGACATTTTATATTTTTACAGTTACATGTATTAAAAAAAACCCTGCTTGTTTGACCCTATTTCTACCTGAAGCTAATGATACAGATATAGCAATAGTTGATTAAAAAACATTTCATACACAAAAAATCTTTAAAATAATGCAATTACAATACACTAAAAAAATGTCATTTAACTGTATGTATTAGAAAGATTTGTATAAAGATTTGCTAGTCTAAGATCAGAAACACCTACTGGTGATAGGAAGAAGTAGATTGCAAACATTGATTTTTCTAATTACCCACGTACATTTCAGCTAATTAAACTTGAATGGCTTTATTCTTAGAAACTGCTTTTTTGGGGAATTTTAAGCTTGACATTCACACAGAGAGCCTACTTTATTTGGGAATTGATTTAATAGAAAATGTGTTATTAGGTTATGTAACATGTTGAAGATTATGCAAGCTGCAAAGCAGACTTATATAAAAAGTACAATCAGCACCAGTTTATGTTTCATAATAGATGGTCTGCTATCAAATTTATTTATTGAATTCTTCACTTGATTAAAATACACTTTTATTTATGCTTTTAGGATGAATTTGAAACAAAAACTGTAAGTGTTGATATCATAATGCTTTACATGACAAGGAATGTTGACGAAAAATAAAGCAAGTTATTCAGCCAATGAAAATGTACAACATGGTACTCACAAACTTAATTTAACTTTTCTTGATGTCTTGTTGTGATATGGTAAGGATTGAAAAAAATTATTTTCAATAAAAGCATTTTGAGTTTCACAGCCACTGACTTAATGGCTTCCTCTAAGAGTATGCGTACAATAAGATGAGATTGATCCGTGAACTGCTTTGTTTTATTGGGGTGCTGAAGTCCGGCCTCTGTGACGTACCTGCATTAACAAGCACCATGGCTTGTAACAGAAGCATTTCATCTTTGTGGAGATGGTTGTGCATCATTTGTTCTGACACGGCCGCCACTTGCTCAAAGATCTCCCCCATTTCAATGGTGCTCCACGACGACCTATTCAAAAATTAATAGAATATAATTTCAATTTCATCAAAGATTTCGTAATCTCTGAAAGGTGTTTCCTTGGAAATTCTGCCAAAAAAACAATAAAACATGACAAAAAATTAATTTTTTCATTCCTTTCACTGATATAATGTTGAAAACAGTTGTTGCATAATATATCTCTTAAAATTGATGATTTAAAATTTAAAAATTTCTTCTGTCCTTTTAGCAGTACACTATAATACTCAGTCAAACTAGTAGGTGAAGCTTTTCCATGAACCGGATTTGATAATGGTATTGACTAACATGAAGTATTTACCTGTCTAAAACAAGATCTGGGGCAAAGGCCAGACTTTTGCCCCCATGTTCAATGGACCTAAATGCACAATTTAAGAGGAGGAGTTCCATCCAGCAACACTCAATCAGATGCACCTGATCACTGAGTGACAGATCCGTGTAACCTGCAAGAGAAAGAATGAGTAAGGAATATATCATCAACACTTACAATCAATTTTCTTTCCTGTTACTTTCTTTATTTTTGGGGACATAATGTTGACTGCAAAGTCATCTAAATTTTGTGGACATCTAATTAAATTTTGTTGGCTTCGTACTGGATCTATGAATGTAAAATCTTTGCACAAATACATTTAACAGAAAACAAACAATAAACAACAACTCGCCAACCATGAATAGGCGACAACACCTCATCAACCAATGGTCTTTGTGAACAACAACTCATCAACCAATGGTCCATGTCAACAACTTGTCAACCAAGATATCGAGACCAATGAGATAAACCAAAAAACTTAAGCGATTTATTTATTTTTCTCTCTAGACAGATTTTTTTTTACAGATTTTCAGAGCATATCAGAATGAAGTATAATGTGGTAGAAATCTCCTAGAATAAATTCATAAAATTTCACGTTTTACTAGCAGTATAGGCTTGGTATATAATAGTGTGTGGACCTTTACGAGATTCGAGAGTAAATGTAAATGTCAGTCAGAATCTACACTCTTCCTCATGGTTGTAATGGAAATTCACAAACTCATTTTAATCAAATCTAAAAATAGTTTGACCTTCATCTTAATGTGAAGTCGTGTTACAAGAGAAGAGCTGCTGAGAACTATTACATCACAAACGTTTTAACACAGGGCTTTGTCTGTCAGGACATTTTCAGATTACACCATGCACCAATTACCCAACAACAATATCAATTAGTGCACCATCTTATCAAATTAATTCCCAGATACCAGATTTCCATTTGCACCATCGTGTCACTCTAATCAGCTGATCAAAATGGCTTGAATTTCTTTTGTGTTTCACTGCTGTGCTTGATTAATTAAAAAAAAACTGTGTCACTCTGTCCTTTCCTTTCATAAATATCCTTGAAAAGTTTTAAATAATGTACATTTTGTACAATTTCACGAACACCCTGAAGCATAATCATTACAATTACAAAACATGAAATTGACGGCTTGTTGGGGCTCGTTACTTTGATGTTTATTTACTTTATACTTTTTGCCCATTTTCCAGAAGTTACGTAACATACCAAATTAATCACCTCGGGGCAGTGTATCACAATATTCAGATCAATGAGAGGAGCTCTAATCTACATCTGACATAACACCAAGACAAGCAAACACTGCTAAATCAATTACTGCTGGGCCAGTCTCCCCTTTCCTTAAAACTAGATACCTCCTTGATCTATTTGCATATTTGACTTCATTTCTAACAAATATACAGCTTTTTTTTAATGTCTTATCCTGTGTCAATAAGTTACCTTTGAAGCCATTAAGCTACTCCTGTCACATTCTAATGGCCTCTCATTTGCCCGTAAAATTGAAATTTGATCACCTGAGATCACATGTACTTTACAGGTGTGAATTAATACTGCTATTAAGTTAACACTACCCAGCTCTCTGAAATTTCCCACCAGCACTGCTGCTCACAAACCCTATTTCATTGTTACCCAAGAGTATTGCAATGTCAACTCAATCATCACAAAAATCGCTGTTTGAATGATGGAATGTGCATTAAGTATTGACATTAATTTTGTATGAGACTATATAAACCACAATAAATATCTACTCTGTTTATTTCAAGTTGTCTTATGATTTTCACGTGCACCTTGCTCTTAAATTTTTCAAACAGTTAGAAAATCCCAATTTCTTTTGCTTTTGCAGAAAAAGAAAAAAAAATTGAAATTGAAACCTGCTTACTTGACAAATTCACTTATTATTCATTGAAAAGAAAAAAGATTTTTCATATCCCGTACTCAAGTTCCAAATTACTCAGAACATGACTTCTCTGTATCCAAGGACCCATGAAGGTCAAATAACATCAGGTAAATATGAATGTAGGTCATTTGTTATCCACCTCATAAAACGGGGCTTATTTTTCAGCAATCGATGGTGTCCTAAATTTAACAGCATGTTTAGAATTCTCCCCCAGTACACAATGATAACCCTTCCCCCCTGATCGTTATAGCTGTCATTTTCATTTACTGGGTACATTAAAGTTTCCTACACACTACTGGTAAAAAGAGATGCCTGTCTGAGCCATCCAGGTTACCAGAGATACTGGTAATAGTATATTCAGTCTCATTATTTAGGTTACCAGGGATACTAGTATATCAGTCTCGGCCTCATTATTTAAGTTACCAGACCTCAGGATTTCTCCAAAAAAAAATTCACTCGAAACTTGGATTCAAGTCTGGGAATTTTACTCAAATTTTGACTGCTCAAAAAAAAAAAAAAAAATGAAAACTCAAACCCAAGTTTGAGATTTTCTTGAATACCATATCTCTGTGTCATTATTTAGGTTACCAGGGATATCCGTGACATTATTTAGGTTACCAGGGTATCTAGAATATCCGTCTCCACTAGTTAGACCTTGGAGGAGTTACTGAGAGTACACATTAGCTCCTTGAGGTGCCCCCTCCCCTCTTTAAACATACCATCCTAGGACTATGATGAAAATCTTACTCTCCGTCTTTCAATTAAATACATATCATAATGTCAAGGAAACATGAAAGCTTTATCAATAATATAGTATTAAATCTAAAGCAAACTAGCATGGTGCCGCGCCATGCCCTTTTTGGCTGGCGTTATTCCCTTTTTAATTGTGCCATGCCCTTTTTTCTGTATAAAATTTTTAAAAATATTTGTTAATATAAACAATTGTTCTTTATTTTACAAGGTTGATTGAAAAGTAAATTAAAAATGTTAATTAAAATTAAGGCAGCAGGTATTCACTTTTAAAGAGGCTAAATGATTATTCTATTACTATCATAGTATGATACATGTACAATGAAAGTGTCCCAAAATTGTCTTGCCACGACAAAAAGTGCCCTTTTGAACATATGATATGTGTGCCCTCTCTAGATATTAGATTTAACACCAATAATAGATATGCTTTATGTACTAATTCAGAAAACTGCAAGAAATGAGATAGAAAAAACCCAAATTTAAGTGTTTCTAAATATTGTTGAAATTTTATATTTTGGTGAATTTAACAATTGTTCTTACCTGGGACATTTTTGGCCCAGTTGATGAGGTGCACCAACTCCCTTTCAGCCAGCTTGACCAGGGAATTGAGGAGGTGGACTTTGGTTGGAGGCTGACCATGGTTATGGTGGCTCTCCAGGACAGGTAGAGCGGCTTTGCTTAACGCCTGAAGAATGGTCACAGTCTGAGATTTCCTGGCCGACTGTGGAGACAAGTGAGAAATGCATCATCAAAAATTAAGGCGAAACTTAAAGGCGGGGCATTATCTGTAATTTTGTAACCACAAATTGAATTCATGACAAGGAAAATTGCTCTACATCATATATTTCAGTAATAACACCAGTATTTAATTATTTCAAACACTTTTAAATCTCAAAACAGGCACATGACAATATGTGATTTTGGTGATTAAATAATTATTGTCTTGCAAGACAATAATTCTTCCTTATATATTTCTTTACACTAAATGTGGTTATCTAGCATAGTTTTATTAGGTTTCTCTTGTATTTGTACACAATAAATGTTTTTATTAGTCATTAATATATATTCCTATGCTATTGAAAATTTTTGAGAAGAAAATGGTTGCCAATCACTTTCACAGCAAATGCCCCTTTAAATGCCAATCAGAAATTTTTGAAATATTACACCCGTCTCTAACAAGAACTGAAGCATTCAAATTTAACATTAAAATTCTCAACGACTCACAGTACAATTTCTGTATCAGTCATCTATGATAATACAATATGGGTTTCTCAGTACAAGTATGATTCAGAAACACAATCATAATTCTCCTCATCTTTAACCGACTTAGTCACATCAATCATAACAACATGTTAATTAAGGCAAACATGCACAAAATTTGAAATCTCATAAAATATTATTTCTCCTCAGTTGCAGGTATTAACAATGCATTTAACCAGGTGTATAAGATTTTCGAAGTCCTACCTTGGCGGGGTTGGGGCTACCGCTGGTCGAATTGACCGTGTTGTCGGACGAGTCAGCACGACTCCGTTTGGTGGCCGCTGGCTTGGACATAGAAATACTCCCTTTTCTCTCCTTTCTTTGACTTCCTGCAACCACAAGGTCTCATGTTAAAATATAAATCAGCAAAGTAGCTCACACACTGTAAGTGCAAATCGATATAACAAATGAACTTTTTATAATTACAAAATTTTATGCAAAGCTGTGTTTCGTAAGCTGTTCTTTCGAAAAATCTCCTTAATCAAACTGTGGATAAGAATATAAAATGATAATTAATTGTTCTACTTTTTTTCTTAGAAAAAGGTTACATAACTGACAGCGGTAATGTATTTATAGAATTTCATAAGGGCGATCTCACTTGATCTTTACATTAACAAAAGATCACAAGGAATCAGATCTAACAACAAATACGCACCACAAAAGGAATCATTTTCATGGTTCCATGTTCCAAACAACCCTGGACTCTTTCCCTCAGACACTCTTTAGCATTGCACGATGGCTTGTTAGCTAATTCTTAAAACACTGAGCGAACTGCATCAATGCAAATTTGCAGAATTTGCACTGAGAGAAAGAGTAAGAAGACACTGTGGACAATTATCACCTTACGACTAAATTATACACTTCACCATGATGGTTCCGTACTTTATAAACTCCTATTGACCGAGTTTTCCTCCACAGCTGAATACTTAGCATGGGAAAATTCGACACAGTCGTTTTCATGTTTGTGTACGCCACAGAGCTATAAACTGCATTAAGGAAATACTTTGAAAACCAAATTGGTTTTCTATAAACAAGTTTGATATTTATCCAAATTTTTGGGAATTTAACAGAAAGAGGTCGAGTTTATCATTATCATCATTATTTATGTCTCTGACTTCAGTTTATTAGACCGTGACTAGACTGTTATTCTGTTTGGGAAATATATTATATGCACATTTAAACTGTCCCTAAAAGTACATTTTGTTCCTGATAACCAACAAAAACACTAAAATTGATTGACATATTTAACCATCATATAATTTCTGCACAATTGTCATGAATATGTTAATACCTTAAATGTATTGTTTGAAAGTGTTTTAAAATTATTTGAGATGTTGGTTGTGTGGACAGGGTATAAACAGAGGGGGTGGGGTGGTGGGGGTGGGGGTGAAGAAGAAGTGGAGTCACCCCCTCCCTTTCCAACTTCCCATTAAATATTCTCATATACAAAACACCCAGACACTCACACCAGTGTACAGAAGATCATCCAAATTCAAATTCACTCGCCTGATACCATCAGTAAAAAAGATCTATGGTAGGGGAACCTACCATCAAATGTACAGATCTAAGGGAGATTAAGATGGATCAGACACAGGCTGTGAAATCACTCCCCCAACCCTGCCCTGGGATCTCCAGATGGACCCTGACCTGGGAACTCTAGGGGGAAGAAAAGGAGGAAGACCAAAGATCTCTCAGAGAAGGGATCTAGAGGTTGCTAAATCTATACTGATGGGTCACACCAGGGGGAGATTATTAGACTGTGACAAGGACATTGGTGGGCTGGAGATTATTACACTGTGACAGGGACAATGGTGGGCTGGAGAATATTCTAATCAGATTTTGTATCAAAGCATATCTACAAGTAAAAAGAAGTGATACTGCACAAGTAAAAATAGCTTGGATTGCACAGACATGATGTAAAAAAAAAAAAAAAAAAAAAAAAAAAAAAAGTCTTATCTACAATTCAAATTGGTAATCACATACCCCAATTGAAAGTATTTCCAATTGTAATAATGACTGTTTTCTTAGTTCCAAAAATACATTTTTTTTAAAAAATCTCTTCTACTATTAAAAGTTGGATGATTGTGACCTTGACCGACAAGCGAGACTTAGTAACCACCCACTTTCTTAATAATGATTATCGCATGATGTTGCTTCCACACAGGCACCAATAATTTTCTGAACTATATCATGTAATAATTGTCAATCAAAGACCCCAGTCATATTATTACAGTATCTCATTTAGTGGGAGGACACCCGATGATCCTGACATTTAATGGAATCAATTTAAAAAAAAAAAGTGTTTTACGTAACATTCTTTCCAGCTGTCAAAACCATCAATTGATTTTTTCCCCCCCTGAAATTTTATAGTTTTTAGATATCGATTTTAAAACACTGAATAATTGTCTACTGGAAAGGATATTTTACTGAAAAATCTTCCAATTCATGCTTTGTTGTTTACTAGAATGTGAACATACACATCTTTATATCTATTTAGTACATGTTCTATCAAAGTACTAATTCTAAAACATGACCAAAAAAAACAAAACAACCGGGAGCAAAAGAGAAATGTCCACCTTATAATGCATTTTCTCTTGACTAATCAAACTACTCGGTGTTTGAGAGGAATACAATTTAACGCCATTGATTTCACAAATGTCAAGTTCCGAGAAAATGAGTGGCAGATGGTCTAGACTTACTTTTTATAGATTTGGAACACTTAGTGAATGTTTTCTGAGTATAAAAGATAAATGATCTCCCCTCCTCCTCCTCTTTTCAAATGGATTTTTTAAAATAAATTTTGTTATATCTATGTATGTTTTGAAATGACACCCAGTTATTTAAGGAAAACCTAAATAATTTTTAATCATGAAATATCCAGTACTATTATGTCAGATTTCTTGATCACTTACAAATATTGTGAAAATTGAAAAACAAATCCACCCCTTAATAAAACTTTAAAAAATGTCATAGCCATTAAAAGAGCAGCATTAAAATCCACAAAAATATCAAATACCCCCCCCCCCAGGATATTTCAGAATTTCCTATCCTTGACCTGAGATAGACTGTTAGTCAATGTACTACATGTATTCTTGTGGTTTAATATCATTGTAGGGCTGTGCTACATACTGACAGTTCAAGGTCAACACAACAAGAGGACCATGGGCCATAACACTCACCCCCAACACCTTGTTTACAGCCATACTTTAAACCCCTATTGCAGTCCCCTCCTGGCTCCTGGGTCACATAAAACTTTAATCTAGACTACAAGATGCTCGACTTCGCTTGCATATCATGAAGACAAAATATGCCCTAGATGTCCTTTCTTAAGCACATTCCTACATAAAACTTGAACACCTGATTTATACCCTACATGGGGATACTTGGAGCATATGAATTTGACAAATTGTACACCGGTGATTTCAATACTTTAAACAGCATCCTGGTCCCACTTTTACCTGCTTATGCCAAAGGAGGTATTTATAACACAATTTTTTTTACATTAGGCATTGACCTAATTAACATATCCAATTTGTTTTTCATGAAACATGGAGAAAAATCTGTTTTATCAAGGAAATATTAGACAGCAGATGGCAGTAAACAGATATACATGATCATGCAGTGAAAAACTTTCTCCTGTCAGTCACTCGAGAGCCTATCTGCGAGACCAAATAACTGTCGATGAGGCTTCCCCACCCTGCCTAGCTACCACTAACCAAGTGGGGAATACCTATGACCCTTCACTCTAAATAAGTGGTTTTTCTCCCTGGGTATTGAAACTTTACCTTTCTAGCTTGACACATTTTGAAATCAGTTTCGAGTCTTTCACTTACCTTTGTTCATTCCAACTTCATAACACTTGCGTAATCTGCATGCCTGACAGGATTTCCTCCGGTGCTTGTCTATAGTGCATGTATTAGTGGCCGGGCATACGTAATCCACAGGCCCTGGTGAAAAGATACACACAAAAAATGTACCACAAATTACAAATTAATAATGAAGCATCTTCCTGTCTGGCTGGAAGTCTGGCTATGAATATTTCATCAGACAAAGCACTCCTAATCAGGCAGGTAAAGAGGAACACAAAAGTCAAATTCTTGTCTTAATTGAAGCTCTGACTGATCGTAAAATTGTTGACTGCACTTTCTAGGTGAAATTTACACCTGTTTTCTTGATGCATGTACACAGGAGGTGTCTAGTACAATACGCACACGTTCTTACATCCCCCGATGTGCTCCATAAGTCAAGATATTTTCTGATTACATAATCAGACCTTTGGGTCTACAGTAAAATGTCAGATATTTGAACCTGAGTCACTTTTTCAGTGCGAATCCGAGTTCACAGAGTGAACCTAGTCCGGTTATAAAATAGGAGTTGGTTTTTTCTTTCTTCGTGTCTGTGCGACATAATAATAACTAAATTGCACTTCCCTTCCATGAATACATCACACTGTAAGCTTATGTACGTGCAGAAATAAAACTTACTCATTCAAACATAACAAAAATTACATCTATATACACTCCCTAGCCCTTAGTGAGAAAGTTACACCGTGGAATTTATAATAATTTTATCAATATTGGAGGAAGACTCTGGAAATATCCCATGAATCAATAATCCTGTGGGTAATGTTTTCAATACAGTATTGGTGTCTTGGGACACTTAAAAGTTCATTTTCCTTTCACAGCACTCCTCTACTGACGAATTTACTCACAATATTCCAATCATGATGTATAAATGTGAACCTGGTGAAATATGTGGTTTGGAATCAGAGCAGTGTTTTATTAAACCTACACAGAAAGAAAATTTTATGGGTCAACAACCTTTATCTATCTAGGTCACTTCTATGCATCACTTTTAAAAAAAAAAGTGTTTACAAATTGTTATCACACTTTTAATGCCAGAGAGGTAGAGAATACAGAATTATGATTTTTTTTTGTAGATAGTCCATAAAATAACAAAACTTTTATTTATATTTATTCTAATTCACTTCAAGGTTTGTGTATTTTTCAAATCAGCAAACACATACACCCACCCACCCATAACTCAAAATACCAAAAAATCTCAAAAGAGTCAAATTTTAAATCCACTTAAAAATGAATTTAAGAATTTTGAATGTTATAATGTTCTACTTACAACAATTCAGGTGCGATCCACATCAGAAAAAAAAGTGAGGTATTGTTTACAAAACTACACACAGGAAATGTAAGATCCGGAATATATAAACATTAACGATACACAAGCTTCCCTCCTTATGCTAGGCACACCTTGATGTTGTAACACTTTGAGAAACAAAAACAAAAAATCAAAAATCAAAAGCCAGTGATTAGTCGGACATGTCACAAATTGTCTCAGTATGTACACAGGCAGCTCAGCACAGGGAGACCACAAGAATCAATGGCACCAATTTAGTAGCCTGCCATTCCACTACCTCGGACAGGAACATCAATTATGAATTACACAACACATTGCCCTATATTTTGGTGTGTTAGCACTTATCCTTTTAGATCATCATAAAAGCCTTCATACTTTACTGCCTACCAATCCATATCAGAGAAACTAAAGGAAAAAAAAACTTTTTTTTTTTATACCAGTAGTTCAGTTACTGTCCTAAGTGACCTAGATTAGGGACAGAAATTTGTCATCCAATCAAAGCTCTAGCTAAAATTATGAATTAATTCCCTAGTATATCATACGTCAGACCTCTCCCCTGCTTTATATGACAGGAACTGTGTACTAGCAAACCTTGTCTCTCTATAAATAAACCTGATATTGGTGATACCGGCTGTTCCTACAGTGGGCCGGGATTTCAGGATGTGAATTACTCCATTAATACCAGGCGGAGGCTTGCGTCAGGCACATTAGCACTTAGCAGTCCTTTGTGAGTTATTCTTTTATTTTTCAAGGAAACCCTCTGTTAGATACCCCATACATATTATACAAGTTCCATAAATCAGTACATCCATTCTCAAAACTTGGACAAGTATCATTCCACTACCGAGGTGATTGTAAACGATGTAAGTCCTGAGAGATTCTATTAATATTTTAAATATTTTATGGGGTTCAGGAAATGTCTTAGTAGGCTATTTACAGGATATATCAAATTTTGTTCGCTCAGAGACCTTATAATGCACTTACATTATGATTCAAAAGAAATCAAGCTACAGGAGTTCATGTCAGTCTGTCAAAGGAACGGGGGGGGGGGGGGGGGGGGGGGGGGGAGAATATTGTGGCAAGGAGATCGTTTTATCTATAGTTGGAATATACATTTAAAAAGTAAAATGATCTCTGACGTGTAAAATCAGATAAACCACACAGTAGGCTTTACACAATGTATCAGAACGTTCTCGTTGGAAACATGAAATATTCAAAAGTGATGTTTTTACATGAATATGGTGAGGTTTTCACTTGGTTTAACTTAAAATAGGGTGAGGTTTTCACTTGGTTTAACTTGAAATAGGGTGAGGTTTTTACTTGAGGTAAGGTGGGGGTTTAACTTGAGATAAAATTAGGTTTATACTTGAAATAAGGTGGGTTTTTTTTTTCTTGAAATAAAGTGGGATTTTTATTTGAAATATTAAGGTGGGGGTTTTATTTGATATAAGATGGGATTTTTACCTGATATTAGATCATGTTTAAGCTGAAATAAGATGGGAGTTTCATTTGAAATAAAATGGGATTTTTACTAATGACTATACATGAAATAGGTGGGTTTTTTATATTTGAAATAAGATGGGATTTTTACTTGAAATAAGGTGGCATTTTTACTTGATATAAGGTGGGGGTTTTATTTGAAATAAGATGGGAATTTACTGGATATTGGATAATGTTTTTTTCTTTTTACATGAAATAAGGTGAGGGTTTTACTACAGATAATGAGGTTTTCTGCATGAAATAAACTAAAGTGACATTTTCTCACAAAATTATCGCACACGAGAAGTCTTCTATTCCAGTCAGGAAACATTTTGTGGAGGACAAATACTGCACACGATACAGGTACAAAATCTCTGATACACAATTATGTTCCAATTAACATTCCAATCTGTCTGACTTGACTGTGAAGGACAGATAGCTTCAGAACCAGACATGTCATGAATTCACTAAAGTACAATCACATTTGACAAATGTCTGCAATTATGTAACCAATTTTTTTTCAATCTCTGTACTCACAAGCACCAACTTCACCACTTGGGATTACACACAGATACTATTAATACTTATGTATGAATGACTTATGCTAGAATATGTATTTGATTAATTGACAGCATGATCATATTCTCTCTCCTTCCCTATCTCTCTCCATGTCTGTCTTTCTCTCTCCATCATTCTTTCTCTCCTCTCTCTCACCATCTCTGACTGTCTTTCTCTCTCCCTCACTCTCCCCCCCTCTCTCTCCATTTCTCTCAATCACTCTCTCCCTCTCTCTCCATCATTCTTTCTCTCCTCCTCTCTCTCACCATCTGTCTTTCTCTCTCTCACTCTTCATCCATCACGTTCTCTCCCCCTCTCTCTCCATCTCTGACTGTCTTTCTCCCTCTCTTTCTCCCTCCCTCACTATTTCCCTCTCTCTCTCTCTCTTTCCCCCTCTCTCTCCATCACTCATACTCCCTCTCTTTCCTTCATCACACACACTCTCTCATCATCACACATTCTCCCTCCATCTCTCTTCATCACACACACACTCT